>NC_069499.1:461284215-461546715 GCF_027579735.1 Bombina bombina
TTAAATAAACTACCTACAATTACCCTCAATTAACCTAACACTACACTATCAATAAATTAATTAAACACAATTCCTACAAATAAATACAATTAAATAAACTAGCTAAAGTACAAAAAATAAAAAAGAACTAAGTTACAAAAAATAAAAAAATATTTACAAACATAAGAAAAATATTACAACAATTTTAAACTAATTACACCTACTCTAAGCCCCCTAATAAAATAACAAACACCCCCAAAATAAAAAATTCCCTACCCTATTCTAAATTAAAAAAGTTACAAGCTCTTTTACCTTACCAGCCCTGAACAGGGCCCTTTGCGGGGCATGCCCCAAGAAAATCAGCTCTTTTGCCTGTAAAAAAAACATACAATACCCCCCCCCCAACATTACAACCCACCACCCACATACCCCTAATCTAACCCAAACCCCCCTTAAATAAACCTAACACTAAGCCCCTGAAGATCTTCCTACCTTGTCTTCACCATCCAGGTTCACCGATCCGTCCTGAAGAGCTCCTCCGATGTCCTGATCCAAGCCCAAGCGGGGGGCTGAAGAGGTCCATGATCCGGTCAAAGTCTTCATCCAAGCGGGGCAGAAGAGGATCTTCCATCCGATTGAAGTCATCATCCAGGCGGCATCTTCTATGGTCTTCCATCCGGAGCGAAGCGGCAGGATCCTGAAGACCTCCAGCGCGGAACATCCATCCGGACCGACGACTGAACGACGAATGACTGTTCCTTTAAGGGACGTCATCCAAGATGGCGTCCCTCGAATTCCGATTGGCTGATAGGATTCTATCAGCCAATCGGAATTAAGGTAGGAATTTTCTGATTGGCTGATGGAATCAGCCAATCAGAATCTAGTTCAATCCGATTGGCTGATCCAATCAGCCAATCAGATTGAGTTCGCATTCTATTGGCTGATCGGAACAGCCAATAGAATGCGAGCTCAATCTGATTGGCTGATTGGATCAGCCAATTGGATTGAACTTGATTCTGATTGGCTGATTCCATCAGCCAATCAGAAAATTCATACCTTAATTCCGATTGGCTGATAGAATCCTATCAGCCAATCGGAATTCGAGGGACGCCATCTTGGATGACGTCCCTTAAAGGAACAGTCATTCGTCGTTCAGTCGTCGGTCCGGATGGATGTTCCGCGCTGGAGGTCTTCAGGATCCTGCCGCTTCGCTCCGGATGGAAGACCATAGAAGATGCCGCCTGGATGATGACTTCAATCGGATGGAAGATCCTCTTCTGCCCCGCTTGGATGAAGACTTTGACCGGATCATGGACCTCTTCAGCCCCCCGCTTGGGCTAGGATCAGGACATCGGAGGAGCTCTTCAGGACGGATCGGTGAACCTGGATGGTGAAGACAAGGTAGGAAGATCTTCAGGGGCTTAGTGTTAGGTTTATTTAAGGGGGGTTTGGGTTAGATTAGGGGTATGTGGGTGGTGGGTTGTAATGTTGGGGGGGGGGTATTGTATGTTTTTTTTACAGGCAAAAGAGCTGATTTTCTTGGGGCATGCCCCGCAAAGGGCCCTGTTCAGGGCTGGTAAGGTAAAAGAGCTTGTAACTTTTTTAATTTAGAATAGGGTAGGGAATTTTTTATTTTGGGGGTGTTTGTTATTTTATTAGGGGGCTTAGAGTAGGTGTAATTAGTTTAAAATTGTTGTAATATTTTTCTTATGTTTGTAAATATTTTTTTATTTTTTGTAACTTAGTTCTTTTTTATTTTTTGTGCTTTAGCTAGTTTATTTAATTGTATTTATTTGTAGGAATTGTGTTTAATTAATTTATTGATAGTGTAGTGTTAGGTTAATTGTAGGTAATTGTAGGTAGTTTATTTAATTATTTTATTGATAGGGTAGTGTTAGGTTTAATTATATCTTAGGTTAGGATTTATTTTACAGGTAAATTTGCTATTATTTTAAATAGGTAACTATTAAATAGTTCTTAACTATTTAATAGCTATTGTACCTGGTTAAAATAATTACAAAGTTGCCTGTAAAATAAATATTAATCCTAAAATAGCTATAATATAATTATAATTTATATTGTAGCTATATTAGGATTTATTTTACAGGTAAGTAGTTAGCTTTAAATAGGAATAAGTTATTTAATAAGAGTTAATTTATTTTGTTAGATGTAAATTATATTTAAGTTAGGGGGGTGTTAGTGTTAGGGTTAGACTTAGCTTTAGGGGTTAATACATTTATTAGAATAGCGGTGAGCTCCGGTCGTCAGATTAGGGTTTAATAATTGAAGTTAGGTGTCGGCGATGTTAGGGAGGGCAGATTAGGGGTTAATACTATTTATTATAGGGTTAGTGAGGCGGGTTAGGGGTTAATAACTTTATTATAGTAGCGCTCAGGTCCGCTCGGCAGATTAGGGGTTAATAAGTGTAGGCAGGTGTCGGCGACGTTGAGGGGGGCAGATTAGGGGTTAATAAATATAATATAGGGGTCGGCGGTGTTAGGGGCAGCAGATTAGGGGTACATAGGGATAACGTAGGTGGCGGCGCTTTGCGGTCGGAAGATTAGGGGTGAATTATTTTAAGTAGCTGGCGGCGACGTTGTGGGGGGCAGGTTAGGGGTTAAGAAAAGTAATATAGGGGTCGGCGGGGTTAGGGGCAGCAGATTAGGGGTACATAAGTATAACGTAGGTGGCGGTCGGCAGATTAGGGGTTAAAAATTTTAATCGAGTGGCGGCGATGTGGGGGGACCTCGGTTTAGGGGTACATAGGTAGTTTATGGGTGTTAGTGTACTTTAGGGTACAGTAGTTAAGAGCTTTATGAACCGGCGTTAGCCAGAAAGCTCTTAACTCCTGCTATTTTCAGGCGGCTGGAGTTTTGTCGTTAGAGCTCTAACGCTCACTTCAGAAACGACTCTAAATACCGGCGTTAGAAAGATCCCATTGAAAAGATAGGATACGCAAATGGCGTAGGGGGATCTGCGGTATGGAAAAGTCGCGGCTGAAAAGTGAGCGTTAGACCCATTAATCACTGACTCCAAATACCAGCGGGCGGCCAAAACCAGCGTTAGGAGCCTCTAACGCTGGTTTTGACGGCTACCGCCGAACTCCAAATCTAGGCCTTAATTTGCTTGTCAATCAAGTCTCTAAACCACTCTCTAGCCCTCTGGGCAGTTCCAGGTAAAGATAGTTGAATAAAGCTGTTCATAAACAGGGATATGTTAATATTTAACCATAATCCATAGAATAAAGATGGAACGAATTCTCCAGTCACCCAATTCCTACATAATTCTAGCAAACCGTATAGTAAAGGGTAATGCACAGTGCAATACATTTCCTTATGGTACCAAGAAAATTTATGATCATATATAAAAGTTAATAATAATAGGAATTTGAATGCCAAGATAACTTGAAGTTATGTACAGCTGGAGTTTTTTTCTCTACACTATAGTTGTTCCCTTTTCAAAGTTAAAAGTACTTTAAATTAATATAAATACTATCATGCATATGAAAAGGAGGAGCATGTCTTTGTAGTTAATCCCTAGGGACCGATTACTTACTAGCTGATTAACAAAACTCCCATTAGTTTGTTTGTGGACAGAGACTTTACAAGAATAAAAACATTTAATTTTAGTATAGGAAAGAACAAGTTGTAATACATTTTGATGATCAGCAAATTGACTTTGTTCTCTTACTAGCCAATGTTGAAAATCAAACCTAGGTAGGCTCAGGAGCAGAAATACAGTGTTGGGAGCTAGCTGGTGATTGGTGGCTAAACACATATGCCTTTGTCATTGGTTTACCAGATCTGCTAAGCAAGCTCCTAAGAGGAGCATTGCTGCTCTAGAGCTGACTTTAATTATGTGTTTAACCCATTTGCAGAGGTTAAACACTTATTCTCTAAAGCTCTATGGTCTGGAGCGATTATATAAGATGCTTTGTCAGTATCACAAGACCCCTCACAGATTGTTTAAGAGGGGTTCCAAATGTCCCTCTAAGATGCAGGTGAAGTCCTTCCCTTAATATTTCATAAAACCAGTAAATTAAAAAGAGGCATCACATCATTCATATAAAGGTTTCATACCTTATAGCTGTCAGGTGACCACAACTATTATCAGTTATTTGTAGAACACAATAGTAGTATTTACTTGGCAGTCACTGCTTGCTTTGTTCTGGTGTTGGTGACAAAGGTGCATTAAGAAATATTGTATTTTCAGTCTCCTACACTGAGATTCTAAGTGACAGGCAGATGTTGCTAGACACTGACTGCAGAGGTAGCTCTTGACACCGCAAGTACAATCAGCGCTATTATGCTATATGCACAAGCGGATACACCATTCACACAGAATGTGCAACATAAATCCTTATGCAAAGCTCAACTATAGGAGACTGCCATAACTTTGACTGATCCTGAGCACTTGTGCATATAGCATAATAACGCTGATTGTACTTGCGGTGTCAAGAGCTACCTCTGCAGTCAGTGTCTAGCTAACATCTGCCTGTCACTTAGAATCTCAGTGTAGGAGACTGAAAATACAAATAAGTCGCTGTCGGCTAAACCGAGTGTCTATGAGCAGTGTCGGGCGGGGCCTGGTGTGTGCAGGAAGTTTAAACGGTGCCCGGTGCTACACTGCTCTGCAGCATTAGCTCTGCTATCCAGAAAAACCGGTCACTTCAGTTAACTATTAATGTGCGCACATTTCCTGGATAGTATAGCTAATGCTGTGCCGTGATGCCTGTGGGTTGGGGGTGTAAAAGCTGATAGTGGGCAGAGGGAGCAAGGATCCTCAGCCTGGGTATGTGTCCGTAGGTCTTTCCCTGCAGTCTTCAGGGGGCGGGGAGGGGGAATCTTCTTGCTGCCAAGAGGAGCGGAGTATGTGAATCTAAATAAGCCTCTTCCTCCTCCTTTAAAAGGGACAGTCAACCCAAAAATTACTGTAACTTATTTAGATTAGTTAAATAACAATCTTTACAGTAAACTGTAGCCAAATTTCCATCTAAATAAACTTTGGCAGAAAATAAACTTACTAGATCGCATCTTGCAGTTTTGAAATGGCCGCCTGACCCCTCCTTCTCTGACGTCTTTCAAAAGCTTGCACTAGTACAGGATCCTTTTCTCGAGTCTAGTAGTCTCGTCCCTGCGCGCTCCTGCAATTTCAGCTAACAGCTGTTCATACCCGGCACTCACTGCTTCTCATCCATGTTGCTGTGCGCTCTGTGTTACAGAGACTGAGAGGCAGTGAGTGCCGGGCAGGCAGAGATATGATGGTCTGTGCTTTAGTTAATACTCTAATGAGATTAGAGAGAAATGTTTTATTTTTATTGTATTTCCCTACACAGTAGTGATGATCAAATACACAGGCACAGATCCCCTCAGCTAGAAGTTGAGATAAATTATTTTCCTGGGTTTACTTTTAATAAAAATATATTGGCTAATAGGGGTGAGGGCAGTGGGCAAAAGGCACAAATGTTCCTCGGTGCGTGTCCCCTACACTGCTAGAAAGTCTTCGCGGGGAGTCAGGACCCTGGGACTCCTCATCATCATCTTCCAGCGGAGGAGGAGGAAGAGGCTTATTTAGATTCACATACTCCGCTCCTCTTGGCAGCAAGAAGATTCCCCCTCTCCGCCCCCTGAAGACTGCAGGGAAAGACCTACGGACACATACCCAGGCTGAGGATCCTTGCTCCCGCTGCCCACTATCAGCTTTTACACCCTGCAGAGCAGTGTAGCACCGGGCACCGTTTAAACTTCCCGCACACACCAGGCCCCGCCCGACACTGCTCATAGACACTCGGATTAGCCGACAGCGACTTATTTGTATTTTCAGTCTTCTAAGTGACAGGCAGATGTTAGCTAGACACTGACTGCAGAGGTAGCTCTTGACACCGCAAGTACAATCAGCGCTATTATGCTATATGCACAAGCGGATACACCATTCACTCAGAAAAAAATATTTAATATATATATCTATCTATCTTTATCTATATATATGTATATATAACATTTTCTTCTGAGTGAATTTGATTAAAAGAAAAGAAAAAAGAAATAGACAAAAGTGATGTTATTAACAATCGCTAGGTGTTGCTGGGGAGGCCTAAATGGTGAATATGAATATATATATACACACATATATATGTGTGTGTGTGTGTGTGTGTATATGTGTGTGTATGTATGTTTGTGTACACATACATGCACATATAAATACCACACATAATACCAAATACCAATCACACACACACACAAGAGGGAACACATATAAATATATATTCATTTACATATGTAGATATGAGTGTAATACTTTATTTTATTATATTTTACATTTTACATGTTTTAATATACTTTTCTTCAACGCATAACTCATAACTTGTAATTTGAGTGATGTTTAGGACGGCCACACTCTTCATTGAAAATATAGAGCGTGCTAAAGATGTTGGCCATGCTAAACATTCTCTGGTAATTCTGTTTTACCAGGGACATGTAATACCATTGCTATCAATAGCTGTCCACTTATAATCTAGGCCTTTTATGTTTTAACAGCAAGATATAGCAACGGGACAAAAATAATTCTATTTTCTAATTTTCAATTACATATTTCTTTTTTTTTCTTTTTTATTATTTTTTTTTTATTGAGGTTATGAAGGATGTTACATAGAAAATCATCAATAGACAATAACAACATTATGATAGGACATACATTTTTAGCATATAGACATAGCGGAATAGCAGTTCCATAATGACTCTAGGCATATATCCTGGAGAATTTTGAAATAGTAAGAACACTGTGCTTATAGTGTGTGTGGCTTAATCTATTATTCCATCTGTCTGTAGAAGGAGTTATCCATCCACAATAAGGAACTAGTAAGTGAGAGTATCAGTCTAGAGTGAATTGAGCTAGAGAGTGTCCTTAAGGATTTTCATAGTGTGTAGGAGAACCTCGATTTTATATTATAAAGAGAAAAAGAATGGGCCCCACATTGCAGTGGAAAATAATACATTGTTTATCTATTCAAAGAGGATTGAAGCAAAGGGGGGTTGGTATTATTGGGTTTGGGGGAGGGTAATTCAGCGGGCGAGAGCCGCTCTAAATGAGATAAAGGGGGGGGGGGGAAGGGGGGCAGAGCCAGCCAGGATGTCAGACTGATAAAGCTTTTGGGTCTCTGAATTTTAAGTACAGAACAAGTGAGGATATCTCTGATCAATGCTATGTGTAGAAGAGGGGCACTGAGATATATTTTGATCCCTTTCATAATGCATAATATACAATAACATTGTGTCGGGCTAGTTAAGGTCATATTAGTAACGGTTAGGTGTGTATGCCCATCGTTGAGGACAAGTGAACAAAACATCTAAACTCAAAAAGGCACCGCCTCTGGAAGGCATTGTAACCTAATCCTTAGACATGAGGTAATTATAGCTAGGAGGTCAATCACTTGCATACCTCTAGTAAGTTAGAGGTAAATATAGGCAAAGTTGAGCATGTAAAGGTACAGAAACCCGATGAGTAGCATACCTCACATCTAGTATAGACATGTATATAGACCTAAAGTTACAATGGCCCGGACTTTGGTACAGAGCGGATTGAAAGCAAACCTACTACTCCTGGAAATTGGGTGCATGGTGCTGGAAATATTGTGTCCTCTAATATACAGACACTGGCATACTGTTACTATGACCAGCTGCGAAAGGATAATCATTAATAACTAAGTGGCCACTGTATTCCTGTAGAAAGCTTTCTAACTAATCAAAAGGGAAGTTAGCTCTGGTATCTGCATAATAATATAACATATCTGTCGTAATGCTGTTCAGTGTTGACATACCCCTATACATATTGTAGAGTCCCATGTTCCGGTGGGGAAAGGATAATAGTAATATGGGTCCTCACTGTGGCTGTCATAAGTGAGTATGTGGTGGCCAGTAGCTATATCGCTCTTATACATAGGCTCATACAAGTAAAACATCCCCATACAAGTAAAGGAAAAAAAAAGAGCAGGGATTTATAACAATTAACAAGGTCCGACTCCCTAGTGCATCACACAAGTGCAATAAGGGTATAAAGTAATAATGCATTACTAGGCTAAGAGTCATAGGTGGCCACAACCTGTAAGAATAAGCCTGACCATTCAATATGCTCTTAACTAAAATAGTATGAATGAGGGAATCACATCAACATTATAAGCGGTTATACATATACACTTGATAGATGGCGGTAGGCCGCAATTCCAGCCCCGTCTATAAATTGCAGTAGCAGTCCCTAATGTATACCTGATAATCTATACACAACTGTTCATTTTATAATAGGTAGCGGAGTAAAACAATAATGCAGCTGTCCCAGCTAACACCTACTATGGCCGCTGTGCGTATTATACATTAAAACGCGTTGAGAACATTTTATAATCCCATATAACATTTAAACAGATGAGTAGAGGTTAAACATTAAAAAGTGGTAAAGCAAAATCACACAAGTGTTTAAAACTTGAACCTGAACCCAATAAACAAGAGCTACAATGGAAACTTTTAAGGGACTTAGAGAGATGAATAACCTTTAGGCACAATTTTTATGAGCTAAGGTTGTGCAACTTATATTGAGATAGGAGTAATGGAGTATCTAGAGTCCTGAGCCCACATGCTTCAGACCCGAAGGTCGTCATCTGGGGTAGTGAACGGTTAGGAGTCAATAGTCTGACAACCCGGTGTACGAACTAAATCTGAAATAGTCACAATATTGAGGTAGGACAGTGACTTACATAAAGTTAATCCAGACACCGCTCTAGGTCCGGTAAGCACTCACCCTACCCCAGATCTTGGAATAAAAAAAAACGTAAGGTGTCCAGGGTCAGAATACAGTTAAAGTCCCATCCTGAGCTGCCGAGGTATATGTAAGTCCCCTGCCGCCTAGGACCATCAACAAATTGCGGCACATTACCCTCTGTCTGAACATACATACTCCTGGAGATGGGTATCGCTGGTGCCTGTGGTTTATGATGGCTAACGAACCTCTGATGTGTCACAAGGACTGGCTCTAGAGCCACGTCGTGGTCTAGCTCAAGGTTCTTCGCTATGCCCAGCACTCTCCTTTCCGGTCCTGCATAAAACTCAGGCTCTCCTTGTTGCCCATACTGCCGATTGTATGTGCGGGGCAAGGCAATATTCCCGCTGTCAGACAGGGCATCTATTATGCTGGTATGTGGATCTTCAAAAAGTATAGCAGCGTGAGGAGCGCTGACTGCATTATGTAGTGTGTCAGCAATTGCTGCCCGGTGATGATCGAGTCAAGTGCACAACGATGCCAAGAGGGAAGCAATAAGCTCCATAGAGAAACTTGTGTATGCAGATATAGGCAGCCATAAACTTGTCTCCTCGCTTATATATTAGTGTTAGAGTGAGGTATCTGGAGTCCACTCAGCGATGAGTCCCTATATCATGGGCGGCCGTTTCCTTAAACGATGTCGCAGTCTGGGTGCATAACTGTGTGTTAGGCCACAATCACGGCTGCATGCTTTCGATCCAAATACAGTGATTTCACTGCAGAATCATCTGCTCCCAGATTCTCGCCAGGTCCCTGGTGGATTGTAAGGACATGCAGATACTGTTATAGGAAGGCTAGTGCTCAGGAACCCCTTTAGGAGAGGAATTCTTTACAGAGCTCCTCAGACTTGCAGCCACTCAGCATGGCGGCTAGCTCCTCCCCCTCAATTACATATTTCTATTAAAAAAATCTAGGTATAGAATCTTACATTTTGATGTTTTGAAAAGAAAGCAGATGTTTTATGTGGGGGACTGAAATATTTAGGAAACAATGACCCACTATGCTGCTGTATGCATTATTCTGATGGCTTTTTGTTATTTTTGGGTATTTCTGCAAACTACAGTTATTTTTGTAAAGTGATTAGTCTTCTAAAAAAAACAAAAAACATGTGATGATTTGTATAGGATCTTCATAGAAACACCCCCCCACACACACACAAAAAAACCCCATTGAAATTGATGCCTATAAATACAATAGGTGTAAAAGCCTAAATAGATGGCTTCAGCATTAGTTGATAAATGACTCAACACATTAATAAATACATTTTAAAATATTTTTCAATTAATAAAATGATTACATTCTTTAAAGGGGCAGTCAATTCAAAATTAAACCTTCATGTTTCAGATATAACATGCAATTTTAAACAACTTTCCAATTTAGTTCAATTATCAAATTTGCTTTGTTGTCTTGATATCCTTTGTTAAAGAGTAAATCTAGGTAGGCTGATAGGAGCTTAGAAGTGTGCATGAGCCTTTAGCATTTTATGGCAGCAGTGTTTGCAACTATGAATAACATTTCTAGAAACATTGTTATAAACACTGCTGCCAGGAGAAAGAAGTGCACGCTGCTGAGCTTACCTAGGATTACTCTTCAACAAATAATACCAAGAGAACTAAGCAAAATTGATAATAGAAGTAAAACTGTGTCCCCTTTACCATTACATTTAAGTTTAATTTTGACATTACTGTCCCTTTAAGTGTCCCATAATTCGTAAGCATCACATCTTTTCAAATGTATTGTTTCCCTTCCACCCATCATGGGTCACGGTGTGTAGTAATACGTTTACACCTAGTTTTGGAAGCTAAATAATGGCCGCCGTGGGTTGACAGCAACAGGATTCTTTTTTTTTTACGTTGTTTAGGTACTGGACTCAGTTGATAAAGATCTATTTTAATGACTGGAAAACAAATACCAGTCTTTGAAAGGTTTATTTTACTTATTAAAGTGATTGGTATCTTTTAAACAATATTTAATGGGACTGTATCGTAGTATTCTTGTGAGATGACAAACTTACAACAGAATAACTGTGACATAGGAACTCTCTGGGACATATTTGGTGTATTATATTACACCAAGGGGTAGATTTATCATACACGTCCGCCCTGCATTGCTAAATGCTTGTGCAATGCCGCCCCCTGCAGATTTGTGGCAAATCGGCCGCTAGCAGGGGGTGTCAATCAACCCAATCTTATACGATCGGGCGGATTGATGTCCGCAGCCTCAGAGGCGGTGGACGAGTTAAGGAGCAAGCGAGTAATATGGGGTGTATCGCGGGTGTTTGTGCTCGTCAGGCTCACCACTGGTATTACAAGTTTAACACGGCTTCCTTTGCAACATGATATGTAAACCAGCATTTAGAAATGGACCGCGGTAAACACCGCACTCAAGGTACCAACTGACACGGCAGGACAGAAAGGAGAGGGAACTCTTCACTTACTTCCTTTTCCACATATGACCTCACACATCCCCAGTCACCTTATTGTAAGACTTTAAGGAATGGCCAGTGGCATCAAGGGATCCAAGCAATCGTGAAAAATCAGACTTTCCCTGCCCCTCCACCAGGGTCGGCTCCAGAACGAATGAAATGGGGGGGGGGGGCATTTTTTTTTCACAAGGGAGCACGCATTTACAAAGCATGTATGAGAGTCTTAGACATGACCGCTTAAGCACAATCGCGATTTGCACTAGAATGATTACTGCGTAGTCAGTTCTTTGTTACGCGAAACCAAAAAGTTCCACAAATCACATAAAAAATACATTACTAAGTACAGTTACACTCATAATAGCACCATTTAATAAAAATTATTCACAAAAAATATTGAACACAAAAGTTATAAATGCTTAAAAATTTCTCAAGTGTCAGAAAAAAAAGGCAGGCAAAGGGCTTTAACATAGAGATACATACATATACATGTCTAAATATGTTTATGTATGTGTGTGTATATATGTATATATGTCTATATACGTGTACATATGTATTTATATTTGTACATATGTATTTACAGACATATATACACACCTTTGCAGTTAGGAAGATGAAAACATGTAAAAACATATTAATGCAACATTCATACATAATAAAGGTTTTTACTGTAAATATTTCACATTCCAATGTTCTAGCAGAATATGGCCTAGATTTGGAGTTTGGCGTTAGCCGTGAAAACCAGCGTTAGAGGCTCCTAACGCTGGTTTTAGGCTACCTCCGGTATTTGGAGTCACTCAAAAAAGGGTCTAACGCTCACTTTTCAGCCGCGACTTTTCCATACCGCAGATCCCCTTACGTCAATTGCGTATCCTATCTTTTCAATGGGATCTTTCTAACTCCGGTATTTAGAGTCGTGTCTGAAGTGAGCGTTAGACATCTAACGACAAAACTCCAGCCGCAGGAAAAAAGTCAGTAGTTAAGAGCTTTATGGGCTAACGCCGGTTCATAAAGCTCTTAACTACTGTACTCTAAAGTACACTAACACCCATAAACTACCTATGTACCCCTAAACCGAGGTCCCCCCACATCGCCGACACTCGATTACATTTTTTTAACCCCTAATCTGCCACCTACGTTATACTTATGTACCCCTAATCTGCTGCCCCTAACACCGCCGACCCCTATATTATATTTATTAACCCCTAATCTGCCCCCCTCAACGTCGCCTCCACCTGCCTACACTTATTAACCCCTAATCTGCCGAGCGGACCGCACCGCTATTATAATAAAGTTATTAACCCCTAATCCGCCTCACTAACCCTATAATAAATAGTATTAACCCCTAATCTGCCCTCTAACATCGCCGACATCTAACTTCAATTATTAACCCCTAATCTGACGACCGGAGCTCACCGCTATTCTAATAAATGTATTAACCCCTAAAGCTAAGTCTAACCCTAACACTAACACCCCCCTAAGTTAAATATATTAAATAAATTAACTCTTATTAAATAAATTATTCCTATTTAAAGCTAAATACTTACCTGTAAAATAAATCCTAATATAGCTACAATATAAATTATAATTATATTATAGCTATTTTAGGATTAATATTTATTTTACAGGTAACTTTGTATTTATTTTAACCAGGTACAATAGCTATTAAATAGTTAAGAACTATTTAATAGCTAAAATTGTTAAAATAATTACAAAATTACCTGTAAAATAAATCCTAACCTAAGTTACAATTAAACCTAACACTACACTATCAATAAATTAATCAAATAAACTACCTACAATTACCTACAATTAACCTAACACTACACTATCAATAAATTAATTAAATACAATTACAATTAAATAAACTAGCTAAAGTACAAAAAATAAAAAAAAACTAAG
The DNA here is from genome assembly GCF_027579735.1 of Bombina bombina. Classification (NCBI taxonomy): domain Eukaryota; kingdom Metazoa; phylum Chordata; class Amphibia; order Anura; family Bombinatoridae; genus Bombina; species Bombina bombina. Next base: position 461,297,321 of record NC_069499.1, read on the forward strand.
TTACAAAAAATAAAAAAATATTTACAAACATAAGAAAAATATTACAACAATTTTAAACTAATTACACCTACTCTAAGCCCCCTAATAAAATAACAAAGCCCCCCAAAATAAAAAAATGCCCTACCCTATTCTAAATTACTAAAGTTCAAAGCTCTTTTACCTTACCAGCCCTGAACAGGGCCCTTTGCGGAGCATGCCCCAAGAAGTTCAGCTCTTTTGCCTGTAAAAAAAACATACAATACCCCCCCCAACATTACAACCCACCACCCACATAACCCTAATCTAACCCAAACCCCCCTTAAATAAACCTAACACTAAGCCCCTGAAGATCATCCTACCTTGTCTTCACCTCACCAGGTATCACCGATCCGTCCTGGCTCCAAAATCTTCATCCAACCCAAGCGGGGGCTGGCGATCCATCATCCGGTGGCTGAAGAGGTCCAGAAGAGGCTCCAAAGTCTTCATCCTATCCGGGAAGAAGAGTAGATCCGGACCGGCAACCATCATCTTCCAAGCGGCATCTTCTATCTTCATCCGATGAGGACCGGCTCCATCCTGAAGACCTCCGACGCGGACCCATCTTCATCTGGCGATGTCCAACTGAAGAATGAAGGTTCCTTTAAGGGACGTCGTCCAAGATGGCGTCTCTCGAATTCCGATTGGCTGATAGGATTCTATCAGCCAATCGGAATTAAGGTAGGAATATTCTGATTGGCTGATGGAATCAGCCAATCAGAATCAAGTTCAATCCGATTGGCTGATCCAATCAGCCAATCAGATTGAGCTCGCATTCTATTGGCTGTTCCGATCCTAACAAACTATATTGAGGCTATATAAGTATCTATCTTCTACGAAAACCTAGTAACACTTTCCTAATTCTTCACATTCACAATACAAACAATAGGTTAAATTTTCAGACTCCTATTTAGATCCTTATCATTTAATGAATTATTTATTTCCCATACATACACACTTTTTTGTTATTTTTATAATTAAACATTTCTTCTATATTCAAAAGGATTGTGTCCATTACAATAAACTATTAAGTGAGGTTATATATGTAATAACTTTTAATGAAAACAAAGTGATAAGATTGTTTTATTTATTCATTTTCACAATGTAACCAACAGGTTAAAAGTTTAGATTCCCATACATATACACATCCCATTTTAACCTTGTTACTCTATCTAAATTTTTAAATTGTAACAGCTGGGAGCCTGATTTGGTTTCCACAGCTGAATGCACACAAATGTTTTTCTATTGGATTACACATCTGATGACAACTTCCTCTTTAGATACACAAATGTGTATAAATTGTTAACAATTGTTAATGATGGTATTCACTTTTTTATCTGATGAAACGACCCGTTTGAGGTTGAGAAACGCGTCATAAGTATTAAAAGTTATTTTATTTGAAGTTGTCTGTGTTGTGGTTTATCAATACCAACTGAACAACACATAAAAGATTACACATTTGCAGCACCTGAAGTCCAGCCAACAGGAGACATATACAAAGTTTCAACTAGGACAAGTGCCTTTGGAGCTTGGCTTCCACAGTGTACTAGCCACTGATAAGTGCTAGCCTGCTCTCTTGCACTGGTCACAGCACAGTGCCACACCATTTGTAAGCATAATACTTACTTTTATCTGTACCTGCATTCCAGACGGTATCACGCTATTGTGGCGCCCTCTTTCCACTCTTTATATTTTTGCTTTAGAATGTCCTTTCAACATACAGATTGGTACTTCTCACTTCCTCCAAGTGCAAATTTCAGAGTGTACTTAGCCTCTAATTAGTAAGAATACTTTTGTATATTAAATTGATAAACAAGCTAGTACATGGTGCAGAAATATCAGTGCCTGTCTAGGCTCCAAGAGCACAGGGTGTGTGTCATACATGCTGATCTCCTAATATCAAAATGTGTGTTAAAACAGCATAGATTTGTCATTTGTACTATTGACCTTTATGTCACTTTAATAGGTATTACTATTCCTACACAAAATGAAAAAGAAAATATGTTTTTAATAAGGCTGAACAAAATATATATTACTGATCTGAGTTCTGCATTTAAAATACATACAGTTGTGCTCATAAGTTCACATACCCTGGCAGAATTTATGATTTCTTGGCTATTTTTCAGAGAATATGAATGATAACACAAAACGTTTTCTTTCACTCATGGTTAGTGTTTGGCTGAAGCCATTTATTATCAATCAACAGTGTTTACTCCTAATTTTCCACTCCTTGATTAGAGTTTGAACACTGCTGATTTGCATTCTCAATTCCTTGGATATCTTTTTATATCCCTTTCCTGTTTTATACAGTTCAACTACCTTTTCCCACAGATACTTTGACAATTCTTTTGCTTTCCCCATGACTCAGAATCCAGAAATGTCAGTACAGCACTGGATGAAAGAAGCAAGGGTCTGTCAGGAGTCCATAAACTCATTAACCATTTATACACACACACTAATTACAAGAAAACAGATCACAGGTGAGGATGGTTACCTTTAATAGCCATTCAAACCCCTTTGTGTCAACTTGTGTGCATGTTATCAGGCCAAAATCCCCAGGGTATGTAATCTTTTGATCAGGATCATTTGGGTAGTTTCTGTTATCATTATGATTTAAAAAGAGTAAACACAGTTGAGTGATAATAAATGGCTTCAGCCAAACACTAACCATGAGTGAAAGAAAATATTTTGTGTTATCATTCATATTCTCTTAAAAATGGCCAAGAAACCATAAATTCTGCCAGGGTATGTAAACTTATGAGCACAACTGTACATACAGTATATACAAGAGAAGTGAGTACACCCCTGTACATTATCACTTAAATGTCAAATTAATCGAAAATTGTATTACTTCTCAATAATTGCATTATTTCTAAGTTGACAACTTAAGTATTTCCTCTTATGAACAATCAAAACAAATACTTTAGAAAGAAAGACTATGTTAAAAATACAGACCCTAAAGTCTCTGGGCAGTTGCCCATCAATAAACAGATTCTGAGTACATTAACCTATCAAACTAAACCAATAAATGAATAAGTAATTCTTGAAAGAAAAAAATAAATTTCATTAGTTGGCAATTAGTGGCCAATACTTTGTAGTCATCACCTAAATGTACCTAATTACTTAAGCAAGAGGCAGGAGTAACTCATTAGTAAACATAGAGCCAGTCATTAACGGGACAGTAAATGTTGGAATAGATATAACATAATTCTGCATATCAGAGGTATACATTTTTTTACCTGTTTTATTTGATAACCTGTGCACCAGTATTCAAACATCACACCACACAGTGGTGGCTTGTATGGCACAAATTACGTATTCATAGAAGCTCTTTAAGCTTGAATACTGGTGCAAGACCCTCACAGGATATGTGCATATGCTGCAAGAAAACAGTAATAACTTATACTACAAGCATTTTTGCTAACCTTGGGCGCGATCCGATATACGGCGCAGGTTTTGGCGCAAGCGAGGGAACCCGCGCCGCCCGTAATTTCCCCTTGCACTTCGGGGTATTACATATACCCCGCCGGCAGTTCCTAAAGTGCCATAAGTCTGATAAACTAGCGATGTCCAGAAATAAGCGTAAATACAAATTTCTGGAGTCGTTAGAGACTTACGGCACTTTCGAAACTGCCTGCGCCCAAGAAAAGTAAAGGAAATATTACATTTCCCGTAAAAGTCTAACCTGCCTCCCAAAAATAAGCCCGACACGTAAAACCCCTATATCCGCAATCCCCCCTCTCACTACTAATAATAAATATATTAACCCCTAGACCGACAATCCCCCACAATGCAATAAGCCTAATTATTAACCCCTAAACCGCCATAGCCCACACCGCAATAAACCTATTCTAGTATTAACCCCTAAACCGCCATAGCCCACATAGCCTATTAAATCTATTAACCCCTAAACTGCCGCCAACGTCGCCGCCACTATAATAAAGTTATTAACCCCTAAACCTAAGTCTAACCCTAACACCCCCTAACCTAAATATTATTTAAATAAATCTAAATAATATTACTATTATTAACTAAATTATTCCTATTTAAAACTAAATACTTACCTATAAAATAAACCCTAAGATAGCTACAATATAATTAATAATTACATTGTAGCTATTTTAGGATTTATTTTTATTTTACAGGCAACTTTGTATTTATTTTAACTAGGTACAATAGCTATTAAATAGTTAATAACTATTTAATAGCTACCTAGTTAAAATAATTACAAATATACCTGTAAAATAAAACCTAACCTAAGTTACAATTACACCTAACACTACACTATCATTCAATTAATTAAATAAATTACCTACAATTAGCTAAAATTAAATAAAATTAAATAAAATAAACTATAGTACAAAAAAACAAACACTACTACTAATACTATTACAAGAAGTTTAAACTAATTACACCTAATCTAAGCCCCCTAATAAAATAAAAAAGCCCCCCAAAATAATAAAATGCCCTATCCTATACTAAATTACAAATAGCCCTTAAAAGGGCTTTTTGCGGGGCATTGCCCCAAAGTAATCAGCTCTTTTACCTGTAAAAAAAAGAAATACAACCCCCCCAACATTAAAACCCACCACCCACACCTAACCTTACTCTAAAACCCACCCAATCCCCCCTTAAAAAAACCTAACACTACCCCATTGAAGATCACCCTACCTTGAGCCATCTTCACCCAGCCGGGCAGAAGTCTTCATCCGATCCGGGCACAAGTGGTCCTCCAGCTGGGCAGAAGTCTTCATCCGATCCGGGCAGAAGAGGTCCTTCATCCGGGCAGAAGTCTTCATCCAAGCGGCATCTTCTATCTTCTTCCATCCGATGAGGAGCGGCACCATCTTGAAGACATCCGACGCGGAGCATCCTTCCTGGCCGACGGACTAACGACGAATGAAGGTTCCTTTAAATGACGTCATCCAACATGGCGTCCCTTGAATTCCAATTGGTTGATAGGATTCTTTCAGCCAATCGGAATTAAGGTAGGAAAAATCTGATTGCAATCAGCCAATCGGATTGACCTTGCATTCTATTGGCGGTTACAATAAGCCAATAGAATGCAAGCTCAATCCTATTGGCTGATTGGATCAGCCAATCGGATTGAACTTCAATCCGATTGGCTGATTGCATCAGCCAATCGGATTTTTCCTACCTTAAAGGGACAGTAAACCTAAAAAATAATGTTATATAATTCTGCACATAGTGCAGAATTATATAACATTATTTAAGTGCTATAGTTCTAATAGCCTTTTTTCTCTTTAAATATGTAAAAATTACGGCGCTTTTACAGACCCGCTCTCTGCTCTCTGCTGAGCGGGTCTGTAATTTTTAGTCAGCGCATCGGGCCAGCTGTATAGTCACAGCCCGGCCCGACCGCGCCATAAGACTAAGTGCAGCTCGCTCCTGAGCTGCACTTAGTGCTATGGCGCGGTCGGGCCGGGCTGTGACTATACAGCTGGCCCGATGCGCTGACTAAAAATTACAGACCCGCTCAGCAGAGAGCAGAGAGCGGGTCTGTAAAAGCGCCGTAATTTTTACATATTTAAAGAGAAAAAAGGCTATTCGAACTATAGCACTTAAATAATGTTATATAATTCTGCACTATGTGCAGAATTATATAACATTATTTTTAAGGTTTACTGTCCCTTTAATTCCGATTGGCTGATAGAATCCTATCAGCCCATCGGAATTCAAGGGACGCCATCTTGGATGACGTCATTTAAAGAAACCTTCATTCGTCGTTAGTCTGTCGGCCAGGAAGGATGCTCCATGTCGGATGTCTTCAAGATGGTGCCGCTCCTCGTCGGATGGAAGAAGATAGAAGATGCCGCTTGGATGAAGACTTCTGCCCGGATGGAGGACCTCTTCTGCCCGGATCGGATGAAGACTTCTGCCTGGCTGGAGGACCACTTGTGCCCGGATCGGATGAAGACTTCTGCCCGGCTGGGTGAAGACGGCTCAAGGTAGGGTGATCTTCAATGGGGTAGTGTTAGGTTTTTTTAAGGGGGGATTGGGCGGGTTTTAGAGTAAGGTTGGGTGTGGGTGGTGGGTTTTAATGTTGGGGGGGTTGTATTTCTTTTTTTACAGGTAAAAGAGCTGATTACTTTGGGGCAATGCCCCGCAAAAAGCTCTTTTAAGGGCTATTTGTAATTTAGTATAGGATAGGGCATTTTATTATTTTGGGAGGCTTTTTTATTTTATTACGGGGCTTAGATTAGGTGTAATTAGTTTAAACTTCTTGTAATTTTTTTTATTTTCTGTAATTTAGTGTTTGTTTTTTTTGTACTATAGTTTATTTTATTTTATTGTATTTAATTTTAGCTAATTGTAGTTTATTTAATTAATTGAATGATAGTGTAGTGTTAGGTGTAATTGTAACTTAGGTTAGGTTTTATTTTACAGGTATATTTGTAATTATTTTAACCAGGTAGCTATTAAATAGTTATTAACTATTTAATAGCCATTGTACCTAGTTAAAATAAATACAAAGTTGCTTGTAAAATAAAAATAAATCCTAAAATAGCTACAATGTAATTATTAACTATATTGTAGCTATCTTAGGGTTTATTTTATAGGTTAAGTATTTAGTTTTAAATAGGAATAATTTAGTTAATATGTAATGGGGCCCGAAGTATTTTGCAAAAGTGTTCCTATTTTAAATTGAAATGTATTTATGCACAGTTTTATTTTGACCTTTCTATCCCTTTAATGACATGTAAACTTTGCAATATGCTCATTATTTATTTTGTCCCCTTTTACTGTAATTTAATTCTGAACATTGCTGATTTTCTAAATTCCACTGAGTTTTTATAAAATAATGGATGCCACGATGTTTAAAACTTGAGTTGCCCCATATCTGAAGACAGGGACAGATATAAAATGGGCAATAAAAGATGGGATTCCACATAGGTTTGTTTGCACAAGCAGAGATAAATAGAAAACTAGTTCAAAGGTGGTGGCACCCATTACTTTATAGAGACTAAAGTACTTTATAGAAACTCAATATTTACAATATTTAAACAAATAATATAATTGCAAAAATGCATCTATATATTACTCTAAGGTTTTGCTTTGAACACATCATTATGTCTAGCGTGTATTTACCCTTTAATATCCCTTTAAGTAATACCGAAGGCTACTGCTAGTCCGGACTGTGTTGCGAAAATTCCATATCCTCATTTCAAAGGCTGCTAATATTCACAAAAATTCAAGCAAAAACACAAACATATATATTCAGAAAGCCACATCCACTTGCCAGGGATATTATTATTGAGTATCCACTTCAATCTCATTATTTATTTATTAAAACACCACAATCTCATCTCTTTTTTTAGTTCTACTGAAAGCACCTGCAGCTATCAGTTATTAAAATATGTCTGTAACTGAGAAACAGTCAAGACAAAAACAAGAAATACATAGCGGCTTCTCTATAACACAAATACCTCTACTATGGGTTTAATAACCTCATTAAAAACAAGAATAGTTTTTATACCAAATAGGATTTAAAAAAAAAAACTTACATAAACTGTTTCAACAGTTCCTTCTGTTAAAATTAAAGTACCCATTTTCAAAATTGTATTAACAATCCAAGTATATACTTTGTGGCAAAAGAGCATAAAACGTTTTTTTTTTACTTTGCAGTTACTGTTTAGTCTATACAGAAATAGTTAATGTTTCAGGCTGTTTTTCTTAGGAAACATCATTCTAATTAGAATTAAACATTACATATTTACCATAATAGTTTAACAAAACAGATTTTTGATAAAATAAAAATTAAAAAAAAGATCCCCGATACAAAAAAATGACGTTAAAATATTTAAGAAAGCACTAACCTGTTGTTCAGTAAGAGTTACCAGAGAAGTTCCTCTAAATCTCACAAAATATTCGTTTCCTGTAAAAGTTGCAAATTACAACAAACTTCCTCTTCACACTGTAGCGTATTCTTTTTTTTTTCTTTTTTTCTAACACTCATATCTCTGCTGTGCACAAATGTGTTTTAACATATGATTACCTATGATACAGGGAATAACTCAAATACAATGTATGAAACAACAATCTGCATTAACTTAAAGGGACATTCAAAGTGAGCATTAGAATTCTAACGACAAAACTCCAGCCGCAGAAAAAAGTCAGTAGTTAAGAGCTTTCTGGGCTAACGCCGGTTTATAAAGCTCCTAACTACTGTGCTCTAAAGTACACTAACACCCATAAACTACCTATGTACCCCTAAACCGAGGTCCCCCCACATCGCCGCCACTCGATTACATTTTTTAACCCCTAATCTGCCGACCGCCACCTACGTTATACTTATGTACCCCTAATCTGCTGCCCCTAACACCGCCGACCCCTATATTATATTTATTAACCCCTAACCTGCCCCCCACAACGTCGCCGCCAGCTACCTACAATAATTAACCCCTAATCTGCCGACCGCAAAGCACCGCCACCTACGTTATCCTTATGTACCCCTAATCTGCTGCCCCTAACACCGTCGACCCCTATATTATATTTATTAACCCCTAATCTGCCCCCCTCAACGTCGCCTCCACCTGCCTACACTTATTAACCCCTAATCTGCAGAGCGGACCGCACCGCTACTATAATAAAGTTATTAACCCCTAATCCGCCTCACTCCCGCCTCAATAACCCTATAATAAATAGTATTAACCCCTAATCTGCCCTCCCTAACATCACCGACACCTAACTTCAATTATTAACCCCTAATCTGCCGACCGAATCTCGCCGCTACTGTAATAAATGGATTAACCCCTAAAGCTAAATCTAACCCTAACACTAACACCCCCCTAAGTTAAATATAATTTAAATCTAACAAAATAAATTAACGCTTATTAAATAAATTATTCCTATTTAAAGCTAAATACTTACCTGTAAAATAAACCCTAATATAGCTACAATATAAATTATAATTATATTATAGCTATTTTAGGATTTATATTTATTTTACAGGTAACTTTGTATTTATTTTAACCAGGTACAATAGCTATTAAATAGTTAAGAACTATTTAATAGCTAAAATAGTTAAAATAATTACAAAATTACCTGTAAAATAAATCCTAACCTAAGTTACAATTAAACGTAACACTACACTATCAATAAATAAATAAAATAAACTACCTACAATTATCTACAATTAAACCTAACACTACACTATCAATACAATAATTAAATACAATACCTACAAATAACTACAATTAAATAAACTAACTAAAGTACAAAAAATAAAAAAGAACTAAGTTACAAAAAATAATAAAATATTTACAAACATTAGAAAAATATTACAACAATTTTAAACTAATTACACCTACTCTAAGCCCCCTAATAAAATAACAAAGACCCCCAAAATAATAAAATGCCCTACCCTATTCTAAATTAAAAAAGTTCAAAGCTCTTTTACCTTACCAGCCCTGAAAAGGGCCCTTTGCGGGGCATGCCCCAAAGAATTCAGCTCTTTTGCCTGTAAAAAAAACACATACAATACCCCCCCCCAACATTACAACCCACCACCCACATACCCCTAATCTAACCCAAACCCCCCTTAAATAAACCTAACACTAAGCCCCTGAAGATCTTCCTACCTTATCTTCACCTCGCCGGGTATCACCGATCGGTCCTGGCTCCAAAATCTTCATCCAACCCAAGCGGGGGCTGGCGATCCATAATCCTGCGGCTGAAGAGGTCCAGAAGAAGCTCCAAAGTCTTCATCCTATCCGGGAAGAAGAGGCAATCCAGACCGGCAACCATCTTGATCCAAGCGGCATCTTCTATCTTCATCCGATGAGGAACGGCTCCATCGTGAAGACCTCCAGCGCAGATCAATCTTCTTCCGACGACGTCCAACTGAAGAATGGCGGTTCCTTTAAGGGACATCATCCAAGATGGCGTCCCTCGAATTCCGATTGGCTGATAGGATTCTATCAGCCAATCGGAATTAAGGTAGGAAAATTCTGATTGGCTGATGGAATCAGCCAATCAGAATCAAGTTCAATCCGATTGGCTGATCCGATCAGCCAATCAGATTGAGTTTAGGGTTAAAGTTAGACTTAGCTTTAGGGGTTAATAAATTTATTAGAGTAGCGGTGAGCTCCTGTCGGCAGATTAGGGGTTAATACTTGAAGTTAGGTGTCGGCAATGTTAGGGAGGGCAGATTAGGGGTTAATACTATTTATTATAGGGTTATTGAGGCGGGAGTGAGGCGGATTAGGGGTTAATACATTTATTATAGTAGTGCTCAGGTCCGGTCGGCAGATTAGGGGTTAATAAGTGTAGTTAGGTGGAGGCGACGTTGGGGGCGGCAGATTAGGGGTTAATAAATATAATATAGGGGTCGGCGATGTTAGGGCAGCAGATTAGGGGTACATAGGGATAATGTAGGTGGCGGGGGTGTACGGAGCGGCAGATTAGGGGTTAAAAATAATATGCAGGGGTCAGCGATAGCGGGGGGCGGCAGATTAGGGGTTAATAAGTGTAAGGTTAAGGGTGTTTAGACTCGGGGTACATGTTAGAGTGTTATGTGCAGACGTAGGAAGTGTTTCCCTATAGAAAACAATGGGGCTGCGTTAGGAGCTGAACGCGGCTTTTTTGCAGGTGTTAGGTTTTTTTTCAGCTCAAACAGCCCCATTGTTTTCTATGGGGGAATCGTGCACGAGCACGTTTTTGAAGCTAGCCGCGTCCGTAAGCACCGCTGGTATTTAGAGTTGCAAGATGGCGTCCCTTGAATTCCGATTGGCTGATAGGATTCTATCAGCCAATCGGAATTAAGGTAGGAACAATCTGATTGGCTGATTCAATCAGCCAATCAGATTGAAGTTCAATTCAATTGGCTGATCCAATCAGCCAATCGGATTGACCTTGCATTCTATTGGCTGTTCCAATAAGCCAATAGAATGCAAGGGCAATCCGATTGGCTGATTGGATCAGCCAATCGGATTGAACTTCAATCTGATTGGCTGATTGAATCAGCCAATCAGATTTTTCCTACCTTAATTCCTATTGGTTGATAGAATCCTATCAGCCAATCGGAATTCGAGGGACGCCATCTTGGATGACGTCATTTAAAGGAACCGTCATTCGTCGGGAAGTCGTCGGCCAGGATGGATGTTCCGCATCGGAGGTCTTCAGGATGCTGCCGCTCCGATCCGGATGGATGAAGATAGAAGATGCCGCTTGGATGAAGACTTCAATCGGATGGAAGACCTCTTCTGCGCCGCTTGGATGAAGACTTCAATCGTATGGAAGACCTCTTCTGCCCCGCTTGGATGAAGACTTCAATCGGATGGAAGACCTCTTCTGCCCCGCTTGGATAAAGACTTTAACCGGATGGAGGACCTCTTCTGCCCCGCTTGGATGAAGAATTCAGCTTGGCTGGGTGAAGACGACTCAAGGTAGGGAGATCTTCAGGGGGTTAGTGTTAGGTTTTTTTAAGGGGGGTTTGGGTGGGTTTTAGAGTAGGGGTACGTGGGTGGTGGGTTGTAATGTTGGGGGGGTATTGTATTTTTATTTACAGGTAAAAGAGCTGATTACTTTGGGCCAATGCCCCGCAAAAAGCCCTTTTAAGGGCTGGTAAAAGAGCTGATTACTTTGTAATTTAGGATAGGGTAGGGAATTTTATTATTTTGGGGGGCTTTTTTATTTTATTAGGGGGCTTAGATTAGGTGTAATTAGTTTAAACTTCTTGTAATTTTTTTATTTTCTGTAATTTAGTGGGGGGGGTTTTGGGTTTTTTTTTTAATTAATTTTTATTGAGGTTGTGCGAAAACATTACAACTTATATAAGACATGTCAGTAAGACAAACATAAATGGTATATTTCAATGTGACAATTTCTATATAAATAGAAGACAAAATTCTCAATAGGAATAATCATATGGAACCTCTTTTTCTATTTTACATGAGCTGAAATTAACAATTTGAATGGTCACTTTTGGACCTGCTGGTTTAGAACAACTTAACAAATGGTACTTTGAGTGATAGCAAAAATGGATTATTAGATGCATAATGTTAAACTCAACTTATAAGTAGGAATCGACAATGTTAGTAGATTGTTGCAGGCGGGTGCGGCATAGACTAGATAAGCCGCATAGTTAATCTTTCTCATCAAGGAAGCATATTATATGGGGGGGGGGGTCATTAAAACATGGTAGGCCGCATACGGTAAAGGGCATATCTCCATACGAACAAACAAAATAGCCCAATAGCAACTATATGATGACTGGTCCAAACTAGGGATAAACTTTTCCTAGAAACTTAATGGTAAACAAACCTAAAAACTAGAACAAACTGAGAGAGCCTTTCGGAAAACACTTGTATATATGACACAATGGATTTTGAAAATAAAAAATAAAGTATATATATGTACACACATTTTATCGCAGTCTGATGACAAATTTAGCTTATGCCTCGTTTGAGGTCCCTCTGTGCGGCAGACGTTATCCTAACAATGCCAGATTGAGGTATAAGAGATGTTGGTGTATCCCCTATGGGTAAACTGAATTCTGGTTTATAGAAGATGAAAACATACAAACTTGCATGAAGATGTATAGGCCTCTGAATGCTGGTTATCTGAGCAGCATGCAAAACAAGGACCAGCCTCATTTTACATATCAAAGTCTGGCCACCTCTTTTAAAAAAAATAAAAAATAATAATAAGTAGGGAATCTAAATAAACTAGAGTGTAGGTACATGGGTGTCAGAGTAGAAAATAAGACCGCCACAGGGTATGGGCCCTATGCCCAGCGTCCGTCAATGTGTAAACGTTTTAATCCCACTCAGGCACTGTCTATAAAAGGTAGGTATATAGGTTACTCAAGAATAAACATACAATTGTTAATCGCATTTAGTAGGACAAAATATTTATGTATACACTATAGAAATAATGTGGCTGAAAAAATTGGAGCTACTATTAGTGTGCACCCCAATCTTGGAACCATGTCAGATGTTATGGGTAGGCTTACATGTTAGGTACAGAGCTGTTAGTAGCCCTGCCAATATCCATGTACATATACCATTCTACTATTAAAGTACCTTGCAAGCTCAAGTTACTAGCGCAAAGAAATTGTGTTTCTGTAAAGGATTTAATATGTCAGGGTGCCAGCAATGTACAAGATTAAGTAAATGCGTAGGGGATGAGTGAGTACAAAATGCAACAAACATATGAGCAAAATATAACTATAAGGAATGTCAGTTTTCTCATTTAACCCCACTAGTAGACCTAATAAACATATGCTAAGTCCTGCAGATAAGGCATGGGAAAGCAAAAAAGGCAGCAGCTGCAGCACTTGTACAGCAAGTCAGTTCCAGCAGTTGTAAGCAGTGCTTTCTTAACTATCATGTTGCTTTAGCTGCTAGGAAAGTTCTAACCGATACCATCACGGGGTGTTTGCAAGGTAGCTAAGTTGCTTGAGGGACTACCTGCATCAATTAGGCCAAAATTAGGTAACTCTTAACTTAGTACATAATTTTGCCGAGGGAGCAACTGATTGTTAGACACAGAAAAATTGAGGCAGTAGAAGAAAGCAAGTGCTATGCCCTTCAAATACAATGGGATACAACAGTGCAGACCTAAGTCTCATCGTTTTAACGAAAGCTCAGTTCAAATGTTTATAGGGACCAGACACATTGATATTATGTCCTTTTAGCAGCTAGCTGCTAAACATAAGTCACCGGAGACATCATAAGACAGCCACAACATTTTGACATTGGTTCAGTTCAAGCAGCTATAAGCGCACTATGATTATGAAGTTCAGTTATAGCTATCCTACTCCAGTTTTAGACCGATATGTAGAGTCTCCCGTGTCCTCACCAAACTGAAGCGTCCAGCCTCAAAAACAAGCTTCCAACAAGCGTGCCCTCTGGGGGATTAGATCTCCTAATGGTGATTCCCCACCCGGTTCAACAGGCAGTGTATCAGTAGCAGTGTTTTAATTTTGTAGAGTCATTACTTGTGGCGTGTCCATAAAGGGCCTGAGAACCGGATCCAAGCTCCTAGGTCCTAGCATCGCCATTTTATCCGCAGCCATGAGTTTCATTCTCCCATCACTTTCCAGTGAGCCTACCTTGCCTTGAGCTGCTGTGCAGATTTCTAGTTGTTGCTCAGATCTCTGTCCTGTGGTGCTGCCAAACACTCTCTCGGTGGAAGCAGAGGTGCACAGCACGTGCCGGGGCTCAGGAGCAGCTCCACTTACTCCATTTTCGGCCACTGTATGCAAACATCCCTCCGGTGAGGTCTCGGCAATAGGTACGGAAGCAGGCAATGAATTGAAAGATGCTTCAGGCATAAGTCGATACATTTCCAGGAGTTTACCAAGCTCAAACAAGATCCAGTGAGCGATCTCCATAGTAAATATATCACTAGCCCTTGTGGCTACAAGTATGGTTGCTGACTACGTAGGCTGTATTCAAACCACCGGCCCCACTTTTAAATTATAAATATTAGCAGAGAAAATCGACTCTCCATCCAGTCTGTAGCCAGGCAGTCAAACCATAGTTTTGTTTTTGTTTTTTTGTTTTTTTAGATGAAATAGGTAGTTAAATGCTGTATTTTATAGCAGTTAGAGCCAGAGCTCCAAAAGCTTGCGACCGTTCCTCTAGGCTGCTGGCTCCGCCCCCTGTGGGTTTTTTTTTGTATTATAGTTTAGTTTATTTAATTGTATTTTAGTTTAGATAATTGTAGGTAATTTATTTAATTAATTTATTGATAGTGTAGTGTTAGGTGTATTTGTAACTTAGGTTAGGATTTGTTTTACAGGTAATTTTGTAATTATTTTAACTAGGTAGCTATTAAATAGTTATTAACTATTGAATAGCTATTGTACCTAGTTAAAATAAATACAAAGTTGCCTGTAAAATAAATATAAATCCTAAAATAGCTACAATGTAATTATTAATTATATTGTAGCTATATTAGGGTTTATTTTATAGGTAAGTATTTAGTTTTAAATAGGATTAATTTAGTTAATAATATTAATATTATTTAGATTTATTTAAATAATAATTTAGTTAGGGGGTGTTAGGGTTAGACTTAGGTTTAGGGGTTAATATATTTAAAATAGGTGGCGGCGGGGTAGGGGGCTCAGATTAGGGGGTAATACATTTAATGTAGGTGGCGGCGGGGTAGGGGGCTCAGATTAGGGGTTAAGAAATTTAATATAGGTGGAGGTGGTATAAGGGGCTCAGATTAGGGGGTAATACATTTAATGTAGGTGGCGGCGGGGTAGGGGGCTCAGATTAGGGGTTAATAAATTTAATATAGGTGGCGGCTGTGTAAGGGGGTCATATTAGGGGGTAATACATATAATGTAGGTGGCGGCTGGGTCCAGGAGTGGCGGTTTGGGGTTAAACACTTTATTAGGGATTGCGGTTGACAGTTAGATAGACATTGCGCATGCGTTAGGTGTTAGGTTTTATTTTGCAGGCAGTTTAGGGAGTTACGGGGCTCCAATACTCAGCGAAAGGCTTAATACGCCTGCATTTTGTGGCGAGGTGAAAATGGAATAAGATTTCTCCATTTTCGCCACGTAAGTCCTTACGCTGTATAATGGATACCAAACTGCGCGGGTTTGGTATATTAGTCTATGGGCCAAAAAACTACGGCCGAAGGGTGAAATATACGAGCGTAACTTCTAGGTTACGACGTATATGTGATACCAAACCCGCACAATATTTGGGGTCGCCGGCTTCTGCGGGCGACGCTGCATATCGGATCGGGCCCCAAGAGTTTAACCCATACAACATGGGTTAAAGTGAAGGTAAACTTTGATGAATGAAAGCCGTTTTTTAAAAATACTATTAAAAACAGCCGTTTTGTTTAAAAACGTGCCTTTGTTATTTTCACAGCAGAGCAGTTTCACCCACCCGGAGATCCTCTCTTCACACGTCAGCAATGACTAATCCGGCTTCCTCCAATCACGTCTTGCCCCCCAGGGGAGTTATTGCCTGAGGCCATGCCGTGATTGGGGGAAGCCAGATTAGTCATTGCTGACGTGTGAAGAGAGGATCTCCGTGTGGCAGGAGCTGCTCTGACTATGAAAAGAAGAAAGGAAAGTTTTTAAACAAAACGGCTGCTTTCTTAACTTTGATAAATGAAAGTGCCCCTGATTTTAATAGTATTTTTAAAAAACGGGCTTTCATTCATCAAAGTTTACCTTCACTTTAAACACACAGTAAAAGTTGCTCACTCAGATGCAAAGTATTGCTGCTTCCTGTTTAACACTCACAGTGTACCGAGCATATATTATATTTTTATTTGCTTTTTAAATGTTTATGGTACTGAAGGGGTTAAATGACCTACGTGTATAAAAGGTTGAATAGGGAATCAGCTGTTATCCCTGATGAAGTGCTTTTTTTAGCAGGAAACGCGTCGGCGAGCAGCAGCTCCTGTGTGCAAGGGTGTTTCTACTGTGATGTGTGCTTTGAAATTTTAACAAAATCCAATAAAAGTTTTGTTTTTTTACTTCTATTCTACAGTGCTGCCTGTTATCCTTTCCAACCTATTGGACTTTTTTGCTGCTTTTGAACATGAGATGGCCAGTGAGAATCAGTACCATACTTATGTATCCACCAATTATTAGTGGCGTTCCTCTTTAGCGTGGCACTGATAGTAATTCACTGGCTGCATGACATTAATGGGAAGAGCATGTAATTTTACACAACTTTCCAATTTGCTTCTATTATCTGGTTTGCTTTGTTCTTTTTGTATCCTTTGTTGAAAAGATAGACTAAGGAGCAGCAATTAACTATTGGAAGCTACCTGCTCTTGCTATTGGCTCACTTAATATGTTAAGCTAGCTCCCAATAGTTTATTGCTGCTCCTTCTAACAATGGACACAAAGAGAATGAAGCAAATTTGATAGTGGAAGTTAATAGTAAAGTTGTTTAAAATTGTATACTCTATCCAAATCAAGAATAAAAAAAGTTGGCTTTAATATCTTTTTTATATTTACCTCACATGAAAAGGTTAAATACATGTGAAACACGTACAGTGTAAATTGTAACAAAAGAGAGCATTTTATTTTAATGCTAAAATGTCTCTTTATCACATCATTACAATTTGTTTAGGTTTTTTGTTGAGTCTAAATCGGGTCAATTTAACGGGACATGAAAACACCAATTTTTCTTTTATGATTCAGATAGATCACACAACAGCTTTCCAATTTACTTCTATTATTAATTTTACTTTCTTGGTATCCTTTTTTGAAGGGGCAGCAATGCATTACTGGGAGCTTCCTGAATGAACACATTGGTAAGCCAATGAAAATATATATATATAATGTGCAGCCACCAATCAGCAGCTAGCTTGCATCTCCTGAGCCTACCTAGGTATACCTTTCAACAAATGGTACAAAGTAATTTTAGTATAATAATTAGGGTAGGTTAATTAATAGTTTAATATAGTTTAATTTAATTCTATAGGTAAGTTTAAATTTATTATAAGAAAGGGATGTTGTAATTTTAATGTAAAGTTTGCGGGTTGTTAGGTTAAGGGGTTAATAGCTTAATTTAGTTTATGGCGATGTGGGGGGCTGGCGGTTTAGGGGTTAATAGGTTTAGTAAGTGGTAGTGATGTGGGAGGCCAGGGGTTTAGGAGTTAATACATTTATTTAGTTGCGGTGGGGTCCGGGAGCGGCGGAATGGGGGTTAATACTTTTATTTAGTTGCGGTGGGGTCCGGGAGCGGCGGGATAGGGGTTAAACATTTTAGTATAGTAGCTGTGTTTAGTGACAGGGTATAAATAAAGTTGGTAAAAAGCCGAATAGCAGCGAGATCGATGACTGCTAGTTAACAACAGTCCGCTACTCATCGCCCCGTACTTGGTGCGTGGCTTTTTTAATAAATATGGAGATCGTATTCAGGTCCGCAGCCGCAATGTTAGGCGAGCGTATTGGTGCCGTCGAATGCAAGAAAGTTGACGGCTTGATAGATAGGCCTCAGAGTCTACACAACTCTACAATTAACCCCCCCTCCAAAAAACAGAGGCTATCTAAAAAACCTACTCTAAATATTGTAGTGAAAAGGGCATTTGGCGGAGCATTTAGCTCTTTTGCCGACCAGAAAAAGAAAACAAAAACCATAATCTTAAAAAAAACTAAAAAAAGAACTACTAACACTAAACCCTATTGATGGTACTCACCAAAGATGAATCGGGGCGGCGGATGAAGATAAGAAGATCATCGCCGGGATGAAGTAGGAGCGCCGCCTCCCGGATTCAATTTTGGTGAGTACCATCTTTGAGGTTTAGTGTAAGGTTTTTTTTTGGGTGTTTTTTTTTTAGATTAGGATTTGTTGTTGTTTTTTTCTGGGCAGCCAAATAGCTAAATGCCCTATAAGTTTGAAAGCTTTTTTTTTAGATAGCCTTTTTTTTTAGGGGAGGGGGCTTAATTGTAGAGTTGTGTAGATTTATTTGTTTAAGAAAAAGAGCTGTCACTTTAGGGCAATGCCCTAAGAAATGCCCTTTTAAGGGCTACTTATGTTTGCAATGCTAGGTTTTTTTTCAGTAATGTTAAGTTTGTTAGTTTTAAGGTAAGGTTAGGCTTTTCCTTTTTTTAAAGGTACTATTAGGTTGTTTTTTTCCACAGATAAGGTTCGTTTGTTTTGGGGTAACTTAGGGGGTGTTAGGTTAGGGGGATTAGATGTTAGTGGGTAACTTTGCAATGGGGTTGTGGTGGTTTAGGGATTAATAGTGTAGTGGGTTACTCTGCAATGGGGTGTGTGGCAGTTTAGAGGTTAATAGTGTAGTGGGTTACTTTGCAATGAAGGCAGTGGTGGTTTAGGGCTAAATAGAATAGTTTAGTGCAACTGTTTCCTCTGGCCATACTCTTTACGCAACCTAAAAAGTTTGAGCAGCAAATGCAAATTTGTGGAAAGTTAATTGTAATATGGATTTGAAAGTATAGAACGCGATCTTGTGATAGTGTTAACAGTCCTCGCACTAACGATATTGCTCCACTTGTAATCTAAATTGGCACACCCCCTGTATTAATGACCACCTGGCTAAAATTTAAAACAATGTTAAGCAAAATTAGCTAATATTACAGTTCTACCAATGGAGTCACAGCAAAACCTCTTCAGTATGATAATGTACTTCTACCTACAGTCACTTCTGACTTGCTGTGCTCTCTTCCTCCACCTTTTCTTCAACTCAGCACTGACAGATACTACATATCACTTGCTGGCAAACATCCTGTTCCACTGGATCACAAGGCAAAGGGGCAATCAAAGGTTACACCAAAGCTGAATTACATAAAAGGTTTGCATTACTACTGTGTGCTTGTCTTGCAGCAGTGATTTTAATAAACTCTTGATTGCGCAGGTATATACAGTATATATATATATATATATGCTTTGCTCTAATGATGTGGTCAACAAATGTTTATTGGGAAGTTTCCAGAAAGCTATGCCAGGCAGGCATTTTCAAACAAAAGAAAGGACAAAATGCAGCAAGTGTAGGTTTGCAAGCTTGAAGTTTATTATAGAGATGGTACTGTTATATAAAGGAACTACCTTGTTTGGAGAAAACATTTAAAAACTGAAGGACAAAGGACTCATGAGTGGGCCTTGAAGTGCGTCGAGGAAGAGGTGACAGTTTAAATTGGAATTTAACCAATAGACGGCTGTACCACAAAGGTGTAGATGTGAGGTGTTATAAAGGGACATGAAACCCCTAATTTAGTTTTTTTGTGATTAAGATAGAGCATAGAAATTTCAACAACTGGATAATTAAGTTTTATTATCTAATTTGCTTTGTTTTCTTGGTATGCTTTATTGAAAAGCATACCTAGGTAGAGTCAGGAGCTGGGGGCTAGGTGCTGATTGGTGGCGTCAAATATTTGCCTCTTGCTTACCTATGTGTTCAGCTAGCTCCCAGTAGTGCATTGCTGATCCTTCAATAAAGGATACCAAGAGATAGAAGCTAAATTAATGATATAAGTAAACTGGAAAGTTGTTTAAAAACGTATGTTCCCTCTGAATAATAAAAGAAAAGTGTGAGCACGGTAGTAGGTGGTACAGGGGCGAAGCCATAGCCAGCAAGGGAAGGAGTCTTTTTGGAAACCTGGACATTTATAGGGAATGGAAAGAGGTTGTAGACAAAGAGGAACAGAGCTCACAAACTGTGACAATCCACCAATATGTGGGACGTTTTGGAGTCGCTGAAGAAACACCTTGAAATTTGTTTTTTTTCTATTTAACTTTTTGAAGGGACATAAAAGATAAAAAAGAAAATGCTTTGTGTTAGACTATTTTTATTTTTGCACTGTTGCATGCATATAACTATGTGTTTAACTCATGTAATAGGGGTTAAACATTTAGTTTAAGTAAACTCTGAAGCATCAATGCAGTTTGTTTTAAATACATTGCAATACTGGGAGCTAGCTGAACACATCCAGTGAGTCAATGACAAAAAGCATTTGTGTGTAGCCACCAATCACCAGCTAGATCCTAGTACTGCATTGATGCTCCTGAGCCCATCTAGGTATGATTTCCAACAAAGTGCACCAAGAGAAGTATTTTGATAACAGAATTTTACTGAAAAACTCTTAATATTGCATATTTTTTCTGAACCATGAAAGTTACATTTGACTTTTATATCTCTTTAATGTGTTTTTATCAAAGCTTGACTGCATTTAGATCTGTAAGATACTGACAGTGAATGCAACACTTCAATATACATTTGGCGTTCTTTATTACAAAGGGAATCTATATTTCTACAAGCGAATTTACAAACGTAAAAATGAGCAGCCAATGACTGTGTGGAATATATCAGGGTTAACTCACCAGCATGAGGAGAAATCATACAAAATATTTGGGATTTTATTCAACCATATATTGTAATGTAGGTTCTATCCTTCATATAAAGGACACTACATAATGACATAAACATGTCTCAAGATAAAGTTTGTGTTTCTATATTTTTTTGAGGGGTCCCGTCGTACTGACGAGACTTCTTAGCTCTAACTTGAGTGGAGGAGAGCTTTAGATCATCTCACTTGAGTGGAGAGCTTTAGATAATCTCACTTGAGTGCAGAGCTTTAGATCTCACTTGAGTGGAGAGCTTTAGATCTTCTCACTTGAGTGGAGAGTTTTAGATCTTCTCACTTGAGTGCAGAGCTTTAGATCATCTCACTTGAGTGGAGAGCTTTAGATCATCTCACTTGAATGTAGAGCTTTAGATCTTCTCACTTGAATGTAGAGCTTTAGATCTTCTCACTTGAGCAGAGAGCTTTAGATCATCTCACTTGAGTGGAGAGCTTTAGATCTTCTCACTTGAGTGCAGAGCTTTAGATCATCTCACTTGAGTGGAGAGCTTTAGATCATCTCACTTGAGTGCAGAGCTTTAGATCTCACTTGAGTGGAGAGCTTTAGATCTTCTCACTTGAGTGCAGAGCTTTAGATCATCTCACTTGAGTGGAGAGCTTTAGATCATCTCACTTGAATGTAGAGCTTTAGATCTTCTCACTTGAGTTGAGAGCGTTAGATAATCTCACTTGAGCAGAGAGCTTTAGATCATCTCACTTGAGTGGAGAGCTTTAGATCTTCTCACTTGAGTGCAGAGCTTTAGATCATCTCACTTGAGTGGAGAGCTTTAGATCATCTCACTTGAATGTAGAGCTTTAGATCTTCTCACTTGAGTTGAGAGCCTTAGATAATCTCAGTTGAGCAGAGAGCTTTAGATAATCTCATCTGAGCAGAGCGCTTTAGATCATCTCACTTAATCAGAAAGCTTTGGTCATCGGGCCCTAACTCTAAACTCTGTACTTCCACTTTTAATAGGAATTGGAAAGCCCACAGTTTTCTAACTAAATCATAGCAAAAGGGGCCAAATTAAATAATGAAAATATTAAGTAAAACTTTTTTTACTATGATAGAGAGAGAAAAAGAGAAAGACAGAAAGAGAGAGAGAGAGAATGAGAGCAAAAGAGAGAGAGAGTGAAAGACAGAAAAAGAGAGAGAGAAGGAGAGAGAGCAAAAGAGAGAGAGGAGAGAGAGCGAGAGAAAAAAAGAGAGAACGAGAGATAGAGAGAAAGAGAAAAAGAGAGAAAGAGAAAGAGAAAAGAGAGAGAGAGAAAGAAAAGAGAAAGAGAGAAAATGAGAAAGAGAGAGAAAGAGAGAGAGAGAGAGAGAGTAGTATGCAGAGAGAAATAGAAATTAGAGAGAAAGACAGAAAGAGAAAAGAGAGAGAATGAGAGCAAAAGAGAGAGAGAGTGAAAGACAGAAAAAGAGAGAGAGAAGGAGAGAGAGCAAAAGAGAGAGAGGAGAGAGAGCGAGAGAAAAAAAGAGAGAACGAGAGATAGAGAGAAAGAGAAAAAGAGAGAAAGAGAAAGAGAAAAGAGAGAGAGAGAAAGAAAAGAGAAAGAGAGAAAATGAGAAAGAGAGAGAGAGAGAGAGAGTAGTATGCAGTACTGCTGGTAAAGCTGTAAGCTGTGTACAAGCATATGTCACCAGCAACATACAATGTTTTGTCACTGGCACTTGGAGCATGCAGTGTACACATAAACTGACAGTGGGGACGTGTTGAATGTTATCACTTTAGCAATCATAACTTCAAATGGATGCATTGATGCAGAACCATGAATATTGAGTAAACATTCTGATTTCATACAGAACTGCCTATGATCCTGCACTTTGCAGAATAGTCCAGCCAGCTCTGTGTCACTTTCCCTCCTTGCTCTATTTCTGTACTCTTGGTTGATGTGACCTTTCAGGGCTATGATGCTGTAATTACAATTAAAAAGGTATATGTCATTATTTATCTATCATTAATAAAGTAATATTCAGATATGGAAATGTCACTAAAATCTAATGCTGCACCACAGGGGTCAGCAAATTAGGAACCACAAAGAATATAGAGGTAGAGCCAGATGGAAATAATATACAGATATATATAAAATAATCTAAAAGTTAGGAACCAAAAGAAAAAAAAACAGAAGCTGTGGCACCGAGGCACAAGCTCTGCTGTATCATCATGCAAATCTGGATTTAATCAGCAGACATACACTGAAGTCTTTTTTACTGCATAGTTGTGAGATGAATATGTTTCCCCTACTGCAGGAACAAACAACGAGAAGCTCACTGCAGATTTAGCAGCAAATAATACAGCTTCATCTACATACTAATAAATAAAGAAGGAAGAAATGCATCATCTTGTACAAACAACTTCCGGTGCATATAGAGAATTACATTCCTGTGATGTTTTCTTCAAAGCCAGCAACCTCATGGAGTTTTTTTCTGTTAGGACGAATATTCTATTCCAGTTTACAAGTTTTTCCAAGATATATGTATTTATTACTATTTATTTTACTATTAATATTCATTATTATCATTATTATTATTTTATAAAACTCTCCTGTATATATACTATGAAGATTTTTTTTAAGATAAATGATGTAAAACTTTTCAAGGAGAATAAAATCTAGTCCTTATATTCTTTCATATGTGTAGTCTGTGAGAAGATACACTGCACAAATTAAAGCTTTAGTAATATAAATTAAAATGCTGATGAAGTGAGTGCATTTGAATCAGACTTTGAAGACAAGTTTACATTTATTTATTGTTGCACAATTTTTTTTTTAACATTTTAGGATTGCAATGATGGTAACATATTGGGGGATATTTATCAAAGGTCTGGCGGACCTGATCGGGACCTCGCTGAATGCGGAGAGCAATACACTCTCCGTATTCAGCATTGCACCAGCAGGTCTTGTGAGCTGCTGGTGCAATGCCAGACCCTGCAGATTTGCGTCCAGCAGGGAGTTTGGCAATCAACCCGATCGTACTCGATCGGGTTGATTTTCGGCGATGTCTGTCCGCCTGCTCAGAGCGGACAGGTTATGGAGCAGCTGTCTTTAGACCGCTGCTTCATAACTGCTGTTTCTGACGAGGCCCATAGGAGGCCGAAACGATCGTCTGGGGTTGTCATGTTCCTTGTTCAGAGGAGAATTGCCTGGTATTTCGGGGCTGGACTGACCTTACTTGGCGGGATCAGACTGATATACTTCAGGAAAGTTTTCTTCTGTGAAAAGCACACTGGTCTAAAAGAGGCTGCTTCCGGGTGGTGAATCGCCATAGAACAAGCCACTGAGCTGTTGTTTGTTCCTGGTAGAGCGCTTCTCTCTTTGTATGCAAATTATTATGACCCTGGGGAAGTCTCCCTATGGGTGATGGGGGAAACCAGACGTGGACTCCTTGCCCAGTGTGCTTAGAGGAATGTGGCTGCACCTCACTGACGAGGCCCACAGGAGGCCGAAACGATCGTCTGGGGTTGTCATGTTCCTTGTTCAGAGGAGAATTGCCTGGTATTTCGGGGCTGGACTGACCTTACTTGGCGGGATCAGACTGATATACTTCAGGAAAGTTTTCTTCTGTGAAAAGCACACTGGTCTAAAAGAGGCTGCTTCCGGGTGGTGAATCGCCATAGAACAAGCCACTGAGCTGTTGTTCGTTCCTGGTAGAGCGCTTCTCTCTTTGTATGCAAATTATTATGACCCTGGGGAAGTCTCCCTATGGGTGATGGGGGAAACCAGATGTGGACTCCTTGCCCAGTGTGCTTAGAGGAATGTGGCTGCACCTCACAGACGAGGCCCATAGGAGGCCGAAACGATCGTCTGGGGTTGTCATGTTCCTTGTTCAGAGGAGAATTGCCTGGTATTTCGGTGCTGGACTGACTTTACTTGGCGGGATCAGACTGATATACTTCAGGAAAGTTTTCTTCTGTGAAAAGCACACTGGTCTAAAAGAGGCTGCTTCCGGGTGGTGAATCGCAATAGAACAAGCCACTGAGCTGTTGTTCATTCCTGGTAGAGCGCTTCTCTCTTTGTATGCAAGCCTGCAGGCTCGCCAGAAACACGGGCCCTCAAGTTCCATCCGGAGCTTGATAAATGGGCCCCATTAACTGGACAGAAGATCTACATATATTGTACCTTTCTGAAGGGCAATTCTTACCTCCCATTTGGCGCTGTGAAACAACATTAGGGACATTTTCGGAAGTGGCAATTATAAGATCTGCAAATTGTGTGCTTTTGATGTGAGTTTATATAAATTGTATGTGCCTTTAAAGCTAAAACAATCTCAATATGTCCTTATCTGTATAAAAACCTGGGAACTGTTGTGTACAAAAAGTTGAAATTGCAGGTGCAGTAATGATATCACCAAAGTAAATAGATGCAGTGCTCAAGGTCAACAGCACTTTGGGCCTTTATTTGTATTGTCAAAAGTTTAATAAAAATATAATACATTTTAAAAAAACAAACAAACTATATTCATTCACATATAACAGAGTTATACTGATATAATGTCACTGGAATATCTTTATTCACATTTTAAACCCAAATCTTTTCTTTCATGATTCAGATAGAGCAGCAATTTTAAGCAAATTTCTAATTTACTCCTATTAGCAATTTTTCTTCGTTCTCTTGCTATCTTTATTTGAAAAAGACGGCATCTAAGCTTTTTTTATTCAGTACTCTGGACAGCACGTTTTTATTGGTGGATGAATTTATCCACCAATCAGCAAGAACAACCCAGGTTGTTCACCAAAAATGGGCCGGCATCTAAACTTACATTCTTGCATTTCAAATAAAGATACCAAGAGAATGAAGAAAATTTGATAATAGGAGTAAATTAGAAAGTTGCTTAAAATGTCATGCTCAATCTGAATCATGAAAGAAAAAATTTGGGTTCAGTGTCCCTTTAATTTGGTTGAAATGCTGCAAGATTTACATATTGAAATATTTTGCCAGCAATATTTTGAATACACTAGCAGCAACATTGTAATAGCAAACACTCACAGCCACACATTTACACACACACACAAAGACATTAGTGTGTACTGACCTGAGATCAGGTCCGCCAGACTTTCATAACTAGAGGCCATGGGGTTAATCCCCTATAATTCCTGCAATAACACCTCTAAGGAAAGTTTAGCAGGGTGATAGACTCTTTACTTTCATAGGCCTGGGCAAAAGTAGCTGCAGTTATGACCAATAAAAAACAAAGATAAATCTTGAATGACCAATTTCAGAGACAAGAGTATGTGGTCATGTGATTGCCACAGTGTTACCATGCTGTTCTGGAGGATTCTGTATGTGATCCACTCAGTTAATTAATACCTTGTGGGCCAGATTACAAGTGGCACGCTAATGATAGCATGGGTCGCGATGCGCATTATTGCTGGACCGTGCTAACATTAGTGTGCGACTTGATATTACAAGTCCATGGTAAAGAGCATTTACCAGAGAAGGGTTAGCGTGGCCGTCATTGCTCTAGCGCTACCTATACTTTCAAGTGGTATCCAAAGTTCTGAAGTTAGCTCGCCTTGGTCTTTCGCTCACACACTACCTTTTTACTTTCAATTTGTAATATGCACTGTTAGCACAAGAGCAAAAAAATAATAATTAGCATGCCACTTGAAATCCGGCCCTATATGGGCTCTTCTATACTACTATACCAAATGATGTACCATAGGAATAAGCTTCACTGGCCCTTACTTATTTAAATATGTCCCTCCTCCTATACTATCAACTGGATCTCACACTATTACAATTCAAAGAATCACTAAAATCATTCACCCACCCTCTAATTTTTGGATGATGGAGTTTGCATATGAGTTTACAGGGTTGTTTGCTATTAACTGGAATAGAAAATGTGACACAAGAAATGTTAAAGTACATTAAATTATTAAAAAGCTTTTCTCTTTATTGAAACACATTTATGTTCAAGCCAACTTTATAGTATTGCTTTCTTCCTTTTATTAAAGTTTCGTTCCAATCATGCTTCTCAGATTATATTCTTGTTCTTAATAGTCATTTCTTCCATAGATGAATCACAGCTAGATTATTTTCTTTACAACATATGAGAATAAACGGTTATGAAGTTTCAAACCAGTATTAGATAGCTAACATATGCATGAGCACAATTTGAGCTACAACAGTGCTTCTCAACTCCAGAACATAACTAACCTGACAAAAAAGAGGTCAAAGTTAGGAGATTTGACCATGAGTCCGCCTCATTCTGTATCAGGAGGTTTATACCAATTAAATCACTTGTGATGAGTCAGTTTATGATTAAGCGCTGGCTGCGACATGAAACATGTTAGACTGCGCCTTGCACTTCATTTTAATGTTAGTAATCAAGGTTAGTTTTTGGAGGGGATTTCCAACACCTTTGCAGCAGTGAAATTTTGTCCCTCTAATGCTAGTGACTTGAACTAGATCAACAACATTTTGATCTAAGAGAAGTGCCATTCTATTCTGTGGAGGCATGTCATGCTTTGTGGCTTAAAGTGCTGTAAAAGAGGATACATTTTTCAGCAGTACAATGATCCTAAACACACATCAAAGTTGTGCCATGCATATATGAAGTCCAAGGATGAGCAAAGATTGCTATTTTTCATGGCTTTCCTTCCAAAATGACTGAATCTCAACCCACACAAAATTGTTGAAAAGGGAAAGAACAAAACACCCTGACATAAAATAGCTCTACAGGAAAGCTGTAATAACGTGGCTTGTAAAATTCTGTACAAACTTGTGGAACCAATGCCAGACAGCGTTAAAGTAGTCATTAAAGGGACATGAAGCCCAAAATTTTTCTTTCATGATTCAGATAGCAAATACAATTATCCTTTGCTGAAAAGTTTATCTATGAAAGCTCAGGAGAAGCAAAGAACCTAGGTACTAGCTGCTGATTGGTGGCTGCATATATATACCAATTGTCATTGGCTCACCCATGTGTTCATGCTGCTCCTTCAACAAATGATACCAAGAGAATGAAACAAATTAGATAATAGAAGTAAATTTGAAATATGTTTAAAATTGTATTCTATATCCAAATCATGAAATAAATGTTTTGGGTTTCATGTCCTTTAAAGGCAAATGACATTCTTATCAAATATTGAGATTGATTTTTTTTTCCAGTATATACTAACTTACTTTTTTCTCTTGTTAGTAGAAACTCTGTGTTTTTGTATGAAAAATACTGTATTTTTTCAACTAAATTAGTGTTTCAGAAATGCTAAAATAAAAGCAGATTGTAGGAGTGGACTCAGACTTTTGAACCCTACTGTATACACACACACAATCTATAAATAGGGTAAAAGAGGGCAGATATTCCCACCTCTTACTTATGAGAATTTCTCAACCCATTATACATATTTTATAATGGAAAATGGAGGGGTACTAAAATATGCTGCTCTCTTTGACAGAATTGACTCTATATAACCAGGAGCAGGGATAGGCAAGGTGTCCGTACACGGACACTGGTGTCCATGACTGGCCATTGCAGTATCCGCCACCCGTTTTGCGGAGGGGAAGGAGGATTATGACAGATGAATGCTGGTTCTCACTCCTCCTTGACCCAAGCGGCACCACGCTTAGTAGAGGGAAAGTGAAGGAAGAAGCAAGCTGCCTGCAGTCAACTAACCATGAGTCGTAACCAATCCCAATTCCTTGATCTGTGCAGCAGCGTAGTGCTGGTATCTGTGTGTAGAAGACAGCTGCCTACTCTGGCAAACCTTACGTAAGCAAGTAAGTAACCAACCATGATGATCATGCAATTAACATCAAGGTGGGTGGGTTTGGTCAGGAGTTGCAGACTCTCAATATAACCAAAAAAAAATAAAAGGTAATGCCACAAACAGTCTTTGGCCTCTATTTAACAAGCTGTCTACTTTCCTGCATTCGCCGGCGCCAATACAGTCGCCTAAGCTCGCCTAACATCACCGCCGTGGACCTGAATACGTTCCCCAAATTTATCAAGAAAGCTGTCAAAAAGCCGCGCACCAAGTACGGTCCAATCAGCCAATAGGATTGACCTCGCATTCTATTGCCTGTTACAATCAGCCAATAGAATGCGAGGTCAATCCTATTGGCTGATTGGATCAGCCAATCAAATTTTCTCTACTTTAATTCCAATTGGCTGATAGAATCCTATCAGCCAATTGGAATACAAGGGACGCCATCTTGGGTGACTTCATTTAAAGGAACCGTCATTCAGTGTTAGGACGTCGTTTGAAGAGGATGGCTCCGCATCGGCTGGATTGAAGATGGACCCGCTCTGCTCCGGATGGATGAAGATAGAAGATGCCGCTTGGATGAAGACTTCTGCCGCTTGGAGGACCTTTTCTGCCCAGATTCGATGAAGACTTCTGGCCGGATCAGATGAAGACTTCGGACCCTCTGGAGGACCACTTGTGCCCGGCTGGGTGAAGACGGCTCAAGGTAGGTGATCTTCAAGGGGGTAGTGTAAGGTTTTTTTAAGGGGGGTTTGGGTGGGTTTTAGAGTAGGGTTGGGTGTGTGGGTGGTGGGTTTTAATGTTGGGGGGTTGTATTTCTTTTTTTTCAGGTAAAAGGGCGGATTACCGCAAAAGGACCTTTTAAGGGCTATTTGTAATTTAGTTTAGGGTAGGGATTTTTATTATTTTGGGGGGACTTTTTCATTTTATTAGGGGGCTTAGATTAGGTGTAATTAGTTTAAACTTCTTGTAATGTTTTTTATTTTCTGTAATTTAGTGGTTTTTTTTAGTTAATTGTATTCAATGTTAGGTAATTGTAGTTAATTAAATTAATTTATTTAATTATAGTATAGTGTTAGGTGTAATTGTAACTTAGGTTAGGATTTATTTTACAGGTAATTTTGTATTTATTTTAGCTAGGGAGTTATTAAATAGTTAATAACTATTTAATAACTATTGTACCTAGTTAAAATAAATACAAAGTTGCCTGTAAAATAAAAATAAACCCTAAGATAGATACAATGTAACTATTAGTTATATTGTAGCTAGCTTAGGGTTTATTTTATAGGTATTTAGTTTTAAATAGGAATAATTTAGTTAATGATAGTAATTTTATTTAGATTTATTTAAATTATATTTAAGTTAGGGGGGTTAAGGTTAGACTTAGGTTTAGGGTTTAATAAATTTAATATAGGGGGCAGAATAGGGGTTAATAAGTTTAATGTAGGTGGCGGTGGTGTAGGGGGGGCAGGATAGGGGTTAATATGAATAATGTAGGTGGCGGCAGGGTACGTGAGTGGTGGTTTAGAGGTTAAACATTTTATTTAGTTGCGGCAGGGTCTGGGAGCGGCGGTTTAGGGGTTAAACAATTTATTTAGTTGTGGCGGGGTCCTGGAGCGGCGGTTTAGGGGTTAATAAGTATAAAGTAGGTGGCAGCGGTGTAGAGGGGGCAGATTAGGGGTGTTTAGACTTGGGGTACATGTTAGGGTGTTAGGTGTAGACATTTCCCATAGAAATCAATGGGATATCGGGCAGCAGCGAACATGAGCTTTCGCTGCTGTCAGACTCCCATTGATTCCTATGGGATACGCCGCCTCCAGGGCGGCGGATTGAAAACCAGGTACGCTGGGCCGGAATAGTGCTGAGCATACCTGGTTGTTCTTTGATAACTTCCAAAAGTAGTCAGATTGTGCCGAACTTGCATTCGGAACATCTGTAGTGACGTAACCATCGATCTGTGTCGGAGTCCGGCGGATCGTATGTTACGTCACTAGATTCTACTTTTGCCGGTCTGTAGGGCTTGATAACTATGGAGAATCAGCCTCGCTACAAATACGCTGCGGAATTCCAGCATATTTGTGGTTGACGGCTTGATAAATAGAGGCCTTTATATAAATGTTATTTTAAACTTGTTTGATTAGATGTCTAATTTGTACTTGTGGAACTAGACCAGGGGCGTCCAACGTGCAGCCCACTGGACAGCAAAGTGTTGCTCTCCTGACTTATAGAAACATAGAATATGTCGGCAGATAGGAACCATTCGGCCTATTTAGTCTTCCCAATTTTCTGAATACTTTCATTAGTTCCTGGCCTTATCTTATATCGAGCATAACCTTATGCCTATCCCATGCATGTTTAAACTACTTCACTGTCTCTACCACTTCTGCTGGATGACTATTCCACCATGCATCCACTACCCTCTCTGCCCTCTCTGTAAAGAGAGTGTTTTTTGATGTTTTTAATTTGAAATTTACCTTGGTGTCCTTCACTAACGTCTGTACTTTGGAAACTGTTCACCACAGCCGTGCCTGTCCATGACCAAGAGACTAGTTAACTGAAAGAAGAAGCTCATTTCTAAAAACATTTTTTGTCACACAATCATCATTGTTTCCCTTGTTCAATATAGCAAGTTGTGGTTTATTAACCTAACACTCGCTTTTAAAGGTAAATAAGAGTTGAATGCTAGAAAGATGACTCCCTGCAAAAGTAACAAACACTCACAGACACTCACTAAAAATATAAGCATATCTGTTTGTAAAATTGAGCCAAACATCATGCACAGTATCATCTGGAGTATGTAAAAATAGCATCAGTATAATAACAAGGAGTGGTCACTGAAACTGAACCAAAACACTCCACACACACAGGATCTCTCCCTTAAAAGAGGATAGCCCCATCTTTCAAATAAGGTAAACTGTAATTATCATTATCACTGCAATGGAAGTGGTTAATATCTGTTGCTTCCACTAGATTCTGTGTCCTTCTAAAGAAGAAGAAGATTAAACCTATTGTTGAGAAAGTACAAGTCAAAGCATGTAACTAGCCTGCTCTTTACCACAGAGCTTGACAAATTTGTTAAAAATCTGGGACCCAGAAACATTTGACCATCCCTACGAGATATAGATATATAAAATAACATCATTATAAAACTATAAATATATGTGTGTGTATATATATATATATATATATATATATATATATATATATATATATATATATATATATATATATATATATATATAATTTGTATGTATAATAGTATATTCAGACATATACTGTATATATATATATATATATATATATATATATATATATAAATATACATACACACTTATGCATGTGTATATATATATATATATATATATATAGTACTATGTAAAAGTGCAGGTGTGAAAAAAATGCTGTAAGTAAGAATGCTTTTAAAAATAGAAATGTTAATAGTTTTTTTTGACAATTAACAAAATACAAAGAGAGTGAACAGAAGAAAAATCTAAATCAAATCAAAATTTGGTGTGACCACCCTTTGCCTCCAAAACAGCATCAATTCTTCTAGGTACACTTGCACAAATTAGCAAATCTACGAACATTTGCACAAATCAGGGATTTTGTTAGTCAGGTGCATGATTAAACAATTATACTAAACAGGTGCATGCTAATGAACATCAATATAATATGCAGGTTGAAACAAAATAATTAAAGGGACACTGAACCCACATTTTTTCTTTCGTGATTCAGATAGAGCATGCAATTTTAAGCAACTTTCTAATTTACTCCTATTATCAATTTGTCTTCATTCTCTTGCTATCTTTATTTGAAAAAGAAGGCATCTAACTTTTTTTTTTTTTTTTTTTTTTTTTTTTTTTTGGTTCAGTACTCTGGACAGCACTTTTTTATTGGTGGATGAATTTATCCACCAATCAGCAAGGTCAACCCAGGTTGTTCACAAAAAATGGGCATTCTTACATTTCAAATAAAGATACCAAGAAAAGGAAGAAAATTTGATAATAGGAGTAAATTAGAAAGTTGCTTAAAATTTCATTCTCTATCTGTATCGTGAAAGAAAAAATGTGGGTTCAGTGTCCCTTTAATTGATGCAGAAACAGCTGTGTAGGCGAACTAACCCTGGGTAAGGAACAGTCAAGCTCTGCTAAAGAGATGAGGTTGCTGAAGACAGTTTAATATCAAAAGTTATACACCATGGACAGTCTGAGCAAAGCAACAAGACACAAGGTAGTTATACAGCATTAGCAAAGTCCCTTACTTCCTTTCACAATCAGAAGATATTCAGCAGTGGCATCAGCTCACAATTGGGAGAAACCAGTGGGACCCTGGTACATCCATCTTCTGTCCGGAGAAGTCTGGTCAGAAGTGGTCTTCATGGAAGACTTGCGTCCAAAAAGCCATACCTCTGATGTGAAACAAGGCCAAGTGCCTGAACTATGCATAAAAATACAGGAACTGGGGTGCAGAAAAATGGCAGCAGGTGCTCTGGACTGATGAGTCATAATTTGAATATTTGACTGTAGCAGTTTGTTCACCGAAGGGCTGGAGAGTGGTACACGAATGAATGTCTGCAGGCAGGGCCGCCACTAGAAATTCTGGAGCCCCTGACTTAACCATTGATCAGCCCCCCCCCCCCCCCTTTGACATGTGCAATTTTTGACCAAGTGACTAAAACGTATATGCACTTTATTGTTAAGTGTCTATTTAAACTTGGAAATGTTGTAAAGGTAGTAACATACAAACACACACACTCATACACTGAAACACACACACTCACACATAAGGATTCACATATATACACTCTAGCAGACACGCAAAGAAACACACAAACACACCCAGACACAGACACCCAAACAGACACTCAGCACTTGATTACATTGACCTGACAAGTAATGAGGTAGACTACAGTTTTGTAAAAAAAAAAAAAGGAGATTTAGAAAACAAAATATGGAGTTCTGATTATCTTTTTGTAAAGGAAGATGCCAACTAAATGATGACAAAAGCATGCAGTGGCTGAAAGGAAGGGCCCTGAACTGCCTGAACAATAATTTAAAGGTTAAATGGTGGATTAGTGACTTCCGTAAAGGTCTCATTAGTCTCAAAGTCTGTAGAAAGATGTGAATAATCAGTAGTAAGGTCAAAAGGGAACAGACAATGGACACACACACACAAGCTCAAACTTGCACATACACCCAAGGAAACACCGACAGAGACAGCCTCAGAAAACACAGAAAGACATACACACACAGAGACACCCACAGAAAACACACAAAGACATACACACACAGAGAGACAACCACATAAAACACAGAAAGACATACATACACCCTCACTGAGACATCCACAGAAAACACACAAAGACATACACACACCCTCACAGAGACACCCACAGAAAACACACACCCTCACAGAGGCATCCACAGAAAACACAGACATACATACATACACACACACACCCTCACAGAGACATCCACAGAAAACAGACATACACACCCACCCGCACAGAGGCATCCAGAAAAAATACACAAAGGCAAACATACACACACTCTCTCAGAGACACCCATAGAAAAAGCTCAAAGACATATGCACACACCCTCACAGACATCCACAGAAAATGCACAAAGACATACACACCCACCCTCACAGAGAGACCCACAGAAAAAAAATACATACACACTCATAGAGACACAAACCAAATGCACCTTGCATCCCCTAAATCAACAGTGTTTGAAATGCATGATAAAAAATTACAGAAATTAAGAGATCACTTTTTAAAGAATCATATTTGTAAATGTGTAAATAAAAATAATTCTGTGAATTCAAAATTGTACATTAATGATCTGGGTAGATGGCTAGATGAAGAAAAGTACTTTTAAAAGGTTGACATATGTTTGTTTTTTCCCCATTTTCCCCAACCAAGAGCACCACTTCAAATATAGTGTACAAATGTTCCCATCTGTCAGCTGTACTTATGGATTTTGAAAATGCTGTACTCTATATGGTCTTGGTGTGACCATAAGCTGCGGTACTCATACCATTAGATCTGGTTAAATGCAGGATTTAGGCTTGTTTGTATGTATTTCAAAATTAAGTCAGCTGTAGTGTAAACTGAACAGTTTTAAGTTAACTTGTCTCATTTCAAACACTGAGTAATCTTAGTCTGAGAGTATAACATTTTATGCAGATGTAAAAATCTTAGATAAAATGCCTCCTTGCATCTGGAAAGTCCCTGCATAAAGGGACAGTAAACTGGAATGTAATATATATATATCTCTATCTATCTATATATCTATATATATATCTATATATATATATATATCTATATATATATATATCTATATATATATATATATATATATATATATATATATATATATATATATATATATATATATATATATATATATATTAATGCTTATCTACCAAAGTGGGCACCTACCATGTGTGTATTGAGGAGAAAACATTTCTGCATGGTTTTAAATATAGAATTTTTACAGCATTGTCAAATAATCATAAATACACTGCTGCTAAAAAAATTGTTTTTATGGACCCCTGGCCCCACCATGCAACTACTACCACACTGAAGTTACAATTCGAAATTGCACAAAGAAATAAAAAACATTTGCTAAGTAAGTCCTACCTCCTCTGCAAATGAAAGTGATCTGCCGTCTGACTCAGGCACACACTGTACAAACAAAGTGCCAAGTTTGTCTCACACTGTGCATAGTGGTTTAGTGCACACTCAGAAATCCTCTCAAATGCTAATACTTTACTCCTTGTAATAACATTTCCCATGCTGCAGTACCCACTGGTGGCTGTCAAAATGTTTAGTTCTTGCCTCATGGGCCCCCCTGGCCCATTGGGCCCCTGACAGGAGTCACCCCTGTCACCCCCTGATGGCGGCCCTGTCTGCAGGCAACAGTGAAGCATGGTGGAATTCCTTGCAAGTTTGGGGTTGCATTTCTGCAAATGGAGATGATGATTTGGTCTGAATTAATGTTCTTCAATGCTGAAAAGTACAGGTTGATACTTATCCATCATCCAATACCATCAGGTAGGCATATGATTGACCCCAAATGTATTATGTAGCATGACAACAACCCCAAACAAACAGCCAAAGCCATTTAGAACTATCTTTGGTGTAAAGAAGAGCAAGGAGTGCTGGAATTTATGGTATGGCCCCCACAGAACCCTGATCTCAATTTCATAGAGTCTGTCTGGAGTTATATAAAGAAACAGAAGCAACAGAGACAGCCTAAATCCACAGAAGAACTGTGGTTAGTTGTCTAATATGTTTTGAAACAACCTACCTGCCAAGTTCCTTTAAAAACTAATCATGCACCTGTTTATATGACTATAAAATATCTAATTTTGAGCAAGTGTACCTAGAAGAATTGATACTGTTTTGAAGGCATAGGGTGGTCACACCAAATATTATTTGATTTAGATTTTTCTTCTGTTTACTTTGCATTTTGTTAATTGATAAAAACTATAGATAAACTATTAACCTTTCTATTTTTGAAAGCATTCTTACTTTACAGCATTTTTCACACCTGCCTAATACGTTTGCACAATACTGTGTGTATATATATATATATATATATATATATAAATATATATATATATACACACACATTTTTTGTAGCGCACACTTCCTCTCACTGCTCATTTTTATACAGCTTGCCAGAAATAGAGAGAGCATGCACTAGAAGAGGCAGGCTTTTTTAACTGCCCTAGCAGAGGCGTCTGACAAGTGTAAGCAGGGATGTTATAGAGAGAACAATCCATCAGCCTCAAAAATGCCACCGCTTGCCTGAAGCATCTAGCAGTGCACATGCTTACCAGTTGCTCACCTGTTAAAGACAAAGAAGAAGGGGAAAGAGATCTCAGCTATGCTGTATGAAGTGCTTTCTGCTCTGTCAGTGGGAAATCAACTTGCTGCAACTCTATTCAAGGTAGGAACTTTAGGAAGCTTCTCCAGATCCCTTATTGCAAAATTTAAATTTGCGCAAACTCCTCCACACCATCTCAAAATTTATGTTTTTTTAAGTTGCTCTAAAGCTACTGTGACTTGTTGCTTGCATCTCTGTTTTTAAGAGGCATTTGAATATCAATTATGTTCCTAAAGACCCAATATTGAGAAACGCTAGCATTAATCAACCATGGCCTGCAATTATTAAACACTGCTGTTGTCAGACTACAGCTACACAGTCACAAAGCAGACATTGCAACAAAGTATACTGCTCCTGTCAATCATAATTCAGGCAACCTGCTAGTCTGCAGAAAGGATACAATATTAGACAGGACTGACTAACAGAACAGGCATCAGTATAGAGACAGATACGGTACAATATTAAGAAATATTTGTTTCAAAGTAAGTCCGGGCAAACAGCCAAAATAATTTAATTTAATTGATTTCTGCACCTAATAAGCAGCTAATATTTTTAAGCAGGCACAATGCTGGTGTTTTTTTGCATTTGAACTCAGATATTTACAAACACAGGTTCTCCAGTATTAATGATAAAAAAAAGACGTAAGAAGAGGCTTCCGACGGCCGGGGGAATCGCTAGAGCAGCTTACAGGATTAAAAGGTAGGATTTTGAAGAAAAGGAGTGAAATGTCAATTTTGATGAATTAAAGTGCCCTTGTTTTTAATAGGCTTATTAAAAACCGGGCACTAATTCATCCAAATTGACCTTCACTTTAAGGGAAAGACACTGTATGTTGGAGGAAAGTTACGCAGGGGTTGAGTCCAGTAGGAAAGCATGGGAATGGCGGTAGGGTTGCCACCCAGTTGGTATTTTACTAAAATGTCCAGTATTTTTAAGGCTCAGGTCAAATATAGATTATAAACATATAAATACAGTGTGTGTGTGTGTATGAAACAATATTAATTATGAGGGGGTGGAAATCTTGGTGAGTTCCCACACTTTTTTTTAGGACTTGACCCCTGCATATAATACAACAAAAGGCCTATAAAGGATCCAGACACACCAAGCTAAATTTTATGTGTGGCTGGTAGCAGCCAGTGGGGGCAGAGTGAGGGCACAATGGGTGTCCTGGGAACTCTAAGCAAGGGTGCCAGTGGCTCTCTGGCGCCTGGGTTTGTCTAGTCCTACTTTACTCTGTATGACAGTAGTATTCATTTACGTGCAGTTATAAGATGCATAGATAATTGCAGTATTATTATTATGTCCTAAATATGAATTGCCCCCCACCACATGTAGGGAAAAAAATATTAATGTCGATATATGTCAACATAAATAAAAATACATCCAAAACTAACCTAATAATCGTTTAGTTAAAAAAAACTTTTGTTCGCATTTAGTTGATTTTTTTTATCATGTATGGACAAAGCCTAGACATTATAGTCAAAAACTTATGTTAGTAACAGAAAATGTTCAGAAGCTAAGAAGTTCATGACAACACACAAAAAAACAGCAACAGTAAAACTGCACCTATGGTAAACCTGTTATAGTTTTTCATAAAAGATTAAAAACAAACTATGATTCCCATACATAAGGAAAAACATAAAGCATTTATCTTGATACTTATAGCACAACACTTTCATTATTTAAAGTTGAATCAGTTGCTACATAAACAAATTTAAAGGTCAATTTGGATGAATTAGTGCCCGGTTTTTAATAAACCTATTAAAAACAAGGGCACTTTAATTCATTTAAATTTGACATTTCACTCGTTTTCTTCAAAAACTTACCTTTTAATCCTGAAAGCTGATCCAGCAATTCCCCCGGCCATCGGAAGCCTCATCTTATGTCAGAAATGATGAATCTTGCTTCCTCCAATCACGGCTGTCCCCCCCGGGGGGATCATGGCCTGATGCAACGCCGTGATTGTAGGAAGACGGATTCGTCATTTAGGACTCGCGAAGAGGGCTTGCGACGGACCGAGGAAGCGCTGCAGAGGCTGTCAGGATTAAAAGGTACGTTTTTGAAGAAAAGGAGTGAAATGTCAATTTTGATTAATTAAAGTGCCCTTGTTTTTAATAGGTTTATTAAAAACCGGGCACTAATTCATCCAAATTGACCTTCACTTTAATGTGGTTTCCAACCAGAGGTGTCACAAGTGTCCCAAGCATAGATCCTGTACTCAGTCACATTCCTTCTTAAAGAGACACAAAACCAATTTTTTTCTTTCATGATTCAGATAGAAAATGCAACTTTCTAATTTACTCCTATTATACATTTTTATTTGTTCTCTTGCTATCTTTGTTTCAAAAAGCAGGAATGTAAGCATAGGAGCCGGACCATTTTTGGTTCAGAACCTGGGTAGCACCTGTTGAGTGTTGTCTAAATGTAGCCACCAATCAGCAAGTGATACCCAGGCGCTGAACCAAAAAATGGTAAATAATTAATAAAACTAGAATGCCTGCCGATTTAGAAGATAAAATCCTTTAAGCAAATTATACAATTAAATACCACATGAGTGCAATATAAAATTTGCATCTTATGTTGAAATCAAATCTAAAATAAAATCACATGGACAAAGTAATTGGCATTTTAAAGTTAGCATTTAAGTAGTTTTCTGTAACATCTATCTCTTTTGTATTTTCTTTTAAGGGTGCTGACCAAAAACTTGGTTATAACAATGTAGATGATTTTAGTTATACATTTTGAAAGCACTAAATACGTTTGTTTGTGGTGATACGTTTGTTATGTATTTTACTTCTGTTTTCATACTCTTTTAGGTGTGATGTCCAAAAACTGTGTGCCATCCTTCAGCGCAGGCACAAAACAACTGTGTCCGGGGACAGAAACAGTGGCATGGAGGGGGAACTCTTACAGAGCAAATATCCCTTGACCACTAAGAGCAGGAGCACCAAAACCTCTGTAGATGAAGTACCTGACAGTAACGTTCGCATTGAATGTAGACCACATCATAGGCTTCCCCCGGAGGGGGGGGCAGTCAAAAGTAGAGGGGGCCTTTTTACACAAATGCCAAAGACCTACAAATGGAAGAATACATTTACATACTACGTAAAGAACTCACAGAATTCCTTATGGGCCACAATATCTTATACTAGCACTTAAGACAACAACTCTTTATAAAATGAGCTAATTGTGGTGTCTGACTTATCTTGTCTGCTTATAAAAAAAACATAGGTGCCTCAATAAA
Organism: Bombina bombina; assembly: GCF_027579735.1. Classification (NCBI taxonomy): domain Eukaryota; kingdom Metazoa; phylum Chordata; class Amphibia; order Anura; family Bombinatoridae; genus Bombina; species Bombina bombina. The sequence continues at coordinate 461,336,996 of NC_069499.1, forward strand.
AGACCTCTATGAAAATCAGCCAGTGGACCTTTGCAGGAAGGGCATCTAAGGCTGCAGACTCTACTGACAGTCTTTGAACATGCTATTGTCACTTTCCTTGTGCATCCTTCTGTATCATAAGAAGTTATACTGATAAAAGTACAGCAAAGGGCAGATTTAAAAGAAAGAACATGCTAACATCAAAATAATAATTATTATAAGTTTTCCTTAAAAAAAAATTAGTTACCTTAAACTGATTTAATTGTATATACTACTCAAATGCAGGTAAAACTGCTGCAACTGTTAAACTGCTGTTTTGGCTGAGTGGGGCAATTATACAGCCCCTATCTCCTTCCCTGTTTGATCTAAAGCACTGGATTTCAAGCCTTTTCTCAAGCCCCCCCCCCCCCCCAGCCCCAACAGGGCAGATTTTCAGGATTACCTGGGGGTGAGAGTAGGTAAAATAACCATGTTTATTAATCAGCTGATTATTTCACCTGTGCTCTAGTTCAGATATCTTCAAAATATGGCCTGTTAGGGAGGTCCGAGGACAGGTTTGAAAACCAGTGATCTAGAGATACAAACAACCCTTTATTTGAAAAGGGAGAAACCCCTATTAGATGATCATCAGGTCAAATGATCCCCAACTGGCCACCAGATAATTTTCACTGGGATTTATTACAGAGAACCTCTCTGACTCTGATTTAATTAAAGGGGGATGAGTAATCTTATTTTAAAGAGGGGATTGCTCACTTTTAAATGAGTAGTTACATACCCATATATTCTACAGGTGATCATCATGGTGATGTGATCACTTGCCCCATCTAAGTACCAGGGCAGTATCTGATGAGGTGATGGGGAGTTTACCCTCACATATAATAAGTAGGGTCATGAAGTCCAATTTTAAAAAGACTGGAGGCAAGAAGTCCAATTTTAAAAAGACTGGAGGCAATTACCTGCCTAATGTAGATACCTATGGGGAGGAGCCACTATCTCATAGAGACAACATACAACACATACACACAAACACATAATATTGGCTGCCAGTGATAGCCAGTATTCCAACGGGGGTTCATTCAAGTTGTGTTAGTTACTGGTACTGGCATCCAAAGGGTTAAATGACAGTTTTGTCTGTTTTCAGCAGAAACCAAAGGATTAATCTATATTACAAATGTTACTACTGGCACCCATGTGGTTAGTATGTGTGCGTGTTACTAGAAGTTTACACATATTGTGCTTATTCCCTGGTTTATGGTAGCATACACAATGTGTAGATTAAACCATTGTCTGTCTGTCTGAAATTATAGAACAGTAATTTAATTATAAACAAGATGCATGCGATGATCCCTTAGCTATTTCCAACATATTCTGGTGCTGACTGCATGCCCCTCAACACACAAATAACCCCTTGGAGTCAGCACCACACAGAGACTTATATAGACAGTAGGCACACACAAATACATAGGGCCAGTGGAGTGGAGCGGTATTTAATGCTCCTGCATTAACTCCACTAGAAGTAAGGTTTTTGTGCACAGCGGGTAGTGCTCGTATTACAAGTTGAAACTAAAAAGTGTTCGCTTACCCGATGTGCGCAAAAAGCCAAAGTAAGAATATCACAATTGCATTAACATATTCCCCTATAGAAGCCAATGAAGCAAATAAAACACCCTACTCACAAGCAAACCCGACTGCATATTCTCAAGTGCACTAACCTGACATGAAAATATGAAAATCTCACATTCCAATGTTCTTCACATAGCAGAATATGTTCTATTTATTCATAAATACATATCTTTACATATATCTGATGGTATTTTGGTACAATATCTATCTATAAACATATTCTGCTATGTGCAGAACATTGGAATGTGAAATATTTACAGTAAATTTACAGTAAATACAGTATAACACTATTAAATATGAATATTGCATGAATATGCTTTTTCATTTTCTTGACTGTAACGTCTACAAACAAGGTTAATAATCTATGTTCTAGATGTGTACATATTTACATTCTTCTACCTCTAAAGAAAATATACTTCTGTGAACATAGATATTAAATATTTATATATGAAATTATTGAGATAGTGGAGAAATATGTATGTCGTAACACAATAAGCTGAAAGGGACACTGAACCCAAATTTTTTCTTTCGTGATTCAGATGGAGCATCTAAAATGGCAAAACTTAGACTATGGATTTAACTCCCTCTGTGATAAACACTTTTGATTGTTGATAAAATAAATTAATTTGTTTAAAAATAAAATGATCTAACAAAATAGAACCCTTTATATTTTCACTAGAATGTCCCTTTAAATTATAAAATGAATTAAATTACATTAAAGGGGCACTGAACCCAAATTTTCTCTTTTGTGATTCAGATAGAGCATGACATTTTAAGCAACTTTCTAATTTACTCCTATTATCAATTTTTCTTTGTTCTCTTGCTATCTTTATTTGAAGAAAAAAAAAAGGCATTTAAGCTTTTTTCTTGTTTCAGAACTCTGGACAGCACTTTTTTATTGGTGGATGAATGTATCCACCAATCAGCAACGACAACCCAGGTTGTTCACCAAAAATGGGCCAGCATCTAAACTTACATTCTTGCATTTCAAATAAAGATACCAAGAGAATAAAGAAAATTTGATAATAGGAGTAAATTAGAAAGTTGCTTAAAATGTCATGCTCTATCTGAATCACAAAAGAAAACATTTGGGTTCAGTGCCCCTTTAATGTAATTTAATTCATTTTATAATTTAAAGGGACATTCTAGTGAACATATAAAGGATTCTATTTTGTTAGATCATTTTATTTTTAAACAAATTAATTTATTTTATCAACAATCAAAAGTGTTTATCACAGAGGAAGTTAAATCCATAGTCTAAGTTTTGCCATTTTAGATGCTTTAGATGCCGTATCCTTATCTACAGCAGAATGGGGGCGTTACTGAAGTACAACTTTGACTATGTGTTTAACCCTTTAAAGAAGATAATCACATGCTAAACTAATATTTATTTGAAAACAGACTGCCGTAACAAAATACAATGTTGAATTTTTTCACTGCTATGTTTTTTTTAAGATATGGAATAAATGTATTTCTTGTGATAAGGGGAGTAAATAAAATAATTTAAAAAATTATATATATATATATATATATATATATATATATATATATATATATATATATATATATATATATATATATATATATATATATACACACACACAGTTGTGCTCATAAGTTTACATACCCTGGCAGAATTTATGATTTATTGGCCATTTTTCAGAGAATATGAATGATAACACAAAAATGTTTATTTCACTCATGGTTAGTGTTTTGCTGAAGCCATTTATTATCAATCAACTGTGTTTACTCTTTTTAAATCATAATGTCAACAGAAACTACCCAAATGACCCTGATCAAAAGTTTACATACCCTGGTGATTTTGGCCTGATAACATGCACACAAGTTGACACAAAGGGGTTTGAATGGCTATTAAAGGTAATCATCCTCACCTGTGATCTGTTTGCTTGTAATTAGTGTGTGTGTATAAAAGGTCAATGAGTTTCTGGACTCCTGACAGACCCTTGCATCTTTCATCCAGTGCTGCACTGTTGTTTCTGGATTCTGAGTTATGGGGAAAGCAAAAGAATTGTCAAAGGTAGTTGAACTGTATAAAACAGTAAAGGGATATAAAAAGATATCCAAGGAATTGAGAATGCAAATCAGCAGTGTTCAAACTCTAATCAAGAAGTGGAAAATGAGGGGTTCTGTTTGATAACATACTGCATTCATCTTGCCATCAATTCTGACCAAATTTCCTGTGCCTTTGTAGCTCACACATCCCCAAAACATCAGCGATTCACCTACGTGTTTCACAGTAAGAATGGTGTACCTTTCATCATAGGCCTTGTTGACTCCTCTCCAAATGTAGTTTTTATGGTTGTGGCCAAAAAGCTCAATATTGGTCTCATTACTCCAAATTACTTTGTGCCAGAAGGTTTAAGGCTTGTCTCTGTGCTGTTTGGCGTATTGTAAGCGGGATACTTTGTGGCATTTGCATAGTAATAGTTTTCTTCTGGCGACTCGACCATGCAGCCCATCTTTTTTCAAGTGCCTCCTTATTTTGCATCTTGAAACAGCCACACCATATGTTTTCAGAGAGTCCTGTATTTCACCTGAAGTTATTTGTGGGTTTGTCTTTGCATCCCGAACAATTTTCCTAGCAGTTGTGGCTGCAATTTTAGTTGGTCTACCTGACCGTGATTTGGTTTCAACAGAACCCCTCATTTTCCATTTCTTGATTAGAGTTTGAACACTGCTGATTTGCATTCTCAATTCCTTGGATATCATTTTATATCCCTTTCCTGCTTTATACAGTTCAACTACCTTTTTCCGCAGATCCTTTGACAATTCTTTTGCTTTCCCCATGACTTAGAATCCAGAATCGTCAGTGTAGCACTGGATGAAAGATGCAAGGGTCTATCAGGAGTCCAGAAACTCATTGACCTTTTATACACACACACTAATTACAAGCAAACAGATCAAAGGTGAGGATGGTTACCTTTAATAGCCATTCAAACCATTTGTGTCAACTTGTGTGCATGTTATCAGGCCAAAATCACCAGGGTATGTAAACGTTTGATCAGGGTCATTTGGGTAGTTTCTGTTGACATTATGATTTAAAAAGAGTAAACACAGTTGATTGATAATAAATGGCTTCAGCCAAACACTAACCATGAGTGAAAGAAAAGTTTTTGTGTTATCATTCATATTCTCTGAAAAATGGCTAAGAAATCATCAATTCTGCCAGGGTATGTAAACTTTTGAGCACAACTGTATACACTCATGCACACACATATACATATATATGTGTGTGTGTGACAGGAGCACAGGTTACAGGTTGGTTCAAAATAATATTTTTTTTTGACAGTAATGCCTTCATCTGTCTTCGACTTTTATGAAAATAATTCAACCCCAGTTTGAATTATTAAAGGGACAGTCTACACCAGAATGTTTAGTGTTTAAAAAAGATAGACCCCTTTATTACCCATTCCCCAATTTTGCATAACTAACACAGTTATATTAATACACTTTTTTACCTCCGTGATAACCTTGCATCTAAGCCTCTGCAGACTACCCCCGTATTTCAGTTATTTTGACAGGCTTGCATTTTAGCCAATCAGTGCTGAATCCTAGGCAAATCCATGGGCGTTAGCACAATGTTATCTATATGGCACACATGAACTAACGCCCTCTTGTTGTGAAAAAAATAAAAATTCATTCAAGGACTAAGAAATTAGCATATGAGCCTACCTAGATTCAGCTTTCAACTAAGAATACCAAGAGAACAAAGCAAAATTGATGATAAAAGTAAATTGGAAAGTTGTTTAAAATTACATGCCCTATCTGAATCATGAAAGTATATTTTTGACTAGACTGTCCTTTTAAAGTTTTCATAAAAAATTGTTTTCTGTTTTTGCAAACATACAGTATATTGCCCTTCTCATATACCTTTAGTAAGTCTTACCAAATCTCAAATTGATATATGTGCATATAAAGCCGACTGAAATCATTACATGAAAAATGACATTGCTGGTATTGCTCACATTACTTTTTATTGCTAATAAAATAGTATGAGAAATACTTCCTTTATACGATATGTTAAGAGTTTGGGTAACATTATGGTTTGCAATTTGAGAGGCCATGATCATTTTTGGATTACAATTAAAATCAATTAACAATAATCTGGAGGCATTCAGCAGTGCCACCTAATTGTTAACCTGGACTGAAGTCAGATTTGTTTACATTCCCATAAATGGGCTCTTGAATAAATAAAATATACTCTAGGTATTTAGTTCTGTTTCCATCACTGCATAAACTAAAAAACAATGCAAGTTTCTCTTCCTTTATTTACAAATTTACAGTTCTGTTTCTTGTAGAGAGGATGGAAATTATCTTTATTACCAAAGTCATCTAGAAAAACAGATAAAGCAATTCTGACAACATTCTCATTTACAACCTGTTACTAGCTATTGGTTGAGTATATAGCCTGTAATTTATGATGTATCCCTTCATAAAAATAAACTTAGTATTACTTTACTATAGCGTTGGACTGAGATACTGAAGTGACAGTTACATTGTTATTGTACCGAGTACATTGACAATGATTTCAGGAAAAAACAATAAATAGAGTGAACCAAGAGCATCTTTTGCACGTGTTCAACAATTGATGTCAATGTTCGCCTTATGCTTCTGACAATTTATACTTTTTTTTTTGTTTTTGCTTTTAATGAAATAAATGATGTGGGGTAACGTGAGTTATAGTCAAACAATTGAAATAATTCCAAATGGTGCAATGGCAAAATATCACATGACAGAATGTAGATGGTTTAATAATCAATGGACAAAATGAAGCATCTCGATAACCAGATCCATAATATAACCTTGTAATGAACTTTGTGCTGTCAGTAAATCCGGCTTCCTCCAGCCTTGCCTCTTATTTTTAGACTACACTGAAACTGCTTAGTTTCAAAATTTCTTCCCTAACCGCACAGATTCGTACAAATCTCTAATATACTGAATTCACCGGTAATCACATCCCTGTAACTTAAAGGTAAACAGCAGCAGAAAGGAAACATTAGCAACAGCAGCTAGATGTATCAACCGGATGTATAGCAGAAAAGTATTACCAAGAAAATAGTTATAAGTGGGTGGTGATAAAACACAATATCAAGTTTCTTTCAGAGGGGATAATCATGCAAACATGACTGCTGAGACCTATGTACATTACCAGATATCTGCAATGTAGGGTCTTCCTGGGCTCTCTGCTTAAAATGCACCGATTGCTGCTCTGCACTAGATGACATGGCAGTACAAGTGATCATGCATGGCAATACATAAAGCAGAAGAAAATGCCAAGGATCTGACAATCCTGACTATTAGACTGTCATAGCCACACCCATCCACAAGAGCACAGACACCCAGCAAGTCTCTGCACTGTTGTCACTTACTGGCTGCGAGGATGGGAGCTCTGCAAGATGCACGATGCTATTCCAGATGTTGTTTTACTGTGTGATTGTCCCAGGCACCGGTTCCTCTCCCTTGTTTTCCAGACTCTCACAGGGACGAGCAAAGAAAAAAAAACTTCAGACTTCCCCTCTATCCGGAAACCTTCCAGTGATGCAACAGTTCCCACATGTGGCCTTATTCTGCTCTGCTGCAGTGTGAGAGCCTGATGTGGTGAACTGTGCTACTGCTTCAATTACATTTCCCTAACAGAATTTTATATTCATTATGGTAACATGTAATATACATTGTTTAATAAACCACACATTTTGTTTTAAGGAGGAAACAAATCTCCATGCAGGCTGTTCCAACCACAAAATATTTTTCTTATTAGAGTTAAAATTTGTGTATATATTTTAATCATAAATGTATATTTTCTTTAAACACATAATAAAAGTAATGCTCATGACCTGCATACCACTGATGATTCTAAGTGGAAACTGCCACCAATTCAATCAGCAGCAATAGATCCACAACTCAGCTGTGTGTCTAGCGCTGCTGATTGGATCAGCAGCAGCTTCCACTTAGGACCAGCAGTGCTCTGCGGGTCATAAGCGTTACTTCTATTATATGTTTAATCCATTTGGCAGCTGAAATGTATGCATCATTAACTATGCATTGTGCAGGGCTAACTCAGCTCTTGTAGGAGACACTCACTGAGTTTGGCGCATGATAGATTTCAAATCACTTACAATTCACCTGAATTTATTGAATAGAACCAATAGTATTAAAGGGTCACTCAAAAAATGAGATACTCTTATTTGTTAGATTGTAAGATTATAATGGCACATTTAAAGGGACAGTAAACACCTTATAATTTTAAGACATTTCTTTTGTGTTGCTATCGAATAACCTATCATAATGTTTTTAAACAAATTAACATATTTGAATGTAATTATTTTCCTATAGCCAAACTCCTAAATTGTATTCTCTATCTGAATCATGAAATAAAAATGTTGTGTTTCCTTTAAACATGCACTTCTAACTCTTACATACACTTTTTTTTTCTTCATGCAAAAAATATTTTATCATGTTTAAATAGTGCTCTTTGATGCCCATAGTTTAGGGTGACATTTGCTGGCTATGCAAGTATTTCAAGGACACCAACGTTTAGATTTAAACCAAACCCTCTAGGTGCACAGTGTGACATAGTGGTTGCATGGGTTACGTTATCAAACATTTAGAAAGTGTAATTATAATTGCTTGTAAAATACTCAGTAGCTTTTTGAATACAGCTGCATTTTATTAAAGTGATTAACAGCTGCATAAGAAGTGCTTGAGCTGTATTACTGGTTCTTGCTATGCTTATCAATTCTTAATGAATCAGATTCCAGTAAAGGTGTATCTATGCTAATATTAGGTGTATGTTTAGGCCTAGGCTAGGGAGGGGCAGTTCCATATTATTAAATATTGACAACTGATTTCCCAGTGCTTAGGGCAGCACTCCTGGGCGATAGTAAATGTCACAAACCAGTCTCTGCTTAGTATGGCTGTAAGTATTCACTGTTACTAGAATCCTGATTTCTATAACAAATACTGCAGTCATAGAGACCTTTTTCCATGCTGTTATATAATGCCCATCTGGCTTCTGGAAGATTAGTTCAGCTAAAGAGATTTGTTACACACAGGAGGATGACCAGATGAATATTTTGTAAGTTTATTTATTTATTTTGTAAATGTCATTGAATTAAACACTACTCCTAAATGATCATTTTACTTAACCCTTTCCTTCCAATATGATCTCAAACAAACCTATCTCATAGTGGACACCTAAGTCATGCTCTGAAATATGTCACAAATACTTTATTAATTAGGAGGAAGGTCTAGATTACAAGTGGAGCACAATCAATAGCACAGGGTGTGTTATATTTTGCACAATTTTGTGCAAATAATAACTTACAATCTGGTATTACATTACAGAAGATGGTTAAAGGGATATGAAACCCACATTTTTTCTTTTATGATTCAGATAGATCATGCAGTTTTAAACAACTTTGTAATTTACTTCTATCATCACATTTTCTTTGTTCTCTTGGAATCCTTTGAGTGTACACACATCTGGAGAACTATATGGCAACAGCTTTGCAAGAATGTTATCCATTTGCAAGAGCACTAGATGGCAGCACTATTAAACAACTTCTGCAACTCACTTCCTCTTTCGGTTTGTCACAATGGACTGACTCTGCCATCACAAAGATGGTCAATCCCTTGACCTGATCTTTAGCTATCGATGCACTATTTCAAACTTCACAAACTCTCCTTTTCCTCTTTCTGACCACCATCTCCTCACTTGCAACATTTCATCCCTCCCTACAACTCTCCCTCCTTCTACTCCTCACACCAAACTTCACAGAAGCATTATGTCATTAGATCAGCAACAGCTTGCTAATTACCTCGAACCTCTCCTCTCATCCATCTCCTCCTCCTGCCCTGACCAATCTATCTGCCACTATAATTCCACCCTTAGATCGGTCCTTGACAATCTGGCCCCTCTTACCATTGCTCGGAAATCACACACTCTTCCTCCTCCCTGGCATACTCCTCTGACACGGTACCTACGCAGATGTTCCCATACTGCTGAGGGGCACTGGAGAAAATCTCAGAGTTCAGCTGATTTCCTTCATTACAAGTTCATTTTGAATTCCTACTATTCTGCCCTTAATCTCTATAAGCAACATTACTTCTCTACTCTTATCTCTAATCTTTCTTCAAACCCAAAACGACTGTTCTCCACTTTCAATATTCTTCTCTGCCCACCCCCACCCCCTAATACAACTTCTCTGTCAGCTCAAGACTTTGCCAGCCACTTCAATAACAAAATCGACTCCATCAGAAATGAAATCAGCTCTCAACATAGTTCCATTCTCTCACCCCCTCAAACGCTAGCAATCAACCACAACCCACATAGCCATAAATTTAGCTCTTTCTCCCCTGTTACTGAGGAAGAAGTTTCAACACTTATACTGAGCTCTCACCTCACTACCTGTCCTCTTGACCCGATCCCCTCAAAGCTGCTCCCCTCCCTCTCTTCTACCCTTACCCCTATACTCACACACATTTTCAAACTCTCCCTCAGCACCGGTATATTTCCCTCATCTCTGAAACATGCACTGGTCACATCTATCCTCAAAAAAACTTGATCCAACCTCCCCATCCAACTACTGCCCTATTTCCCTAATCCTCTTGTCTCAAAGCTTCTCGAAAAGCTAGTATATGCACGCCTATCCCATTTCCTTACATTAAACTCCCTCCTCGACCCACTGAAATCTGGATTTTGTCCCCATCACTCCACAGAGACAGACAAACCCGTACCTTTAGTGTAGCCTTCTCTGGGGCCTACTCTGCCCGTCACCACTTTCTGTTGGGGCACCGCAAGGCTCTGTCCTCGGTCCACTTCCATTCTCAATCTACACGTCATCATTAGGTTCCCTAATAAAGTCCCACAGGTTCCAATATCATTTGTATGCAGACGACACCCAAATCTACGTCTCTACACCAGACCTATCTCCTTCCTTGCTAACCCATTTCACTAACTGTCTATTTCACATCTCTTCCTGGATGTCCTCTCACTACCTCAAGCTAAATCTCTCCAAAACTGAGCTCCTTATTTTCCCCCCCGATCTCTCTATAACTGTTGACAACTCCATCATTACCGCTACCCCGCATGTCCGATGTCTTGGGGTCACACTTGACTCAGATCTTTTTTTCACTCCTCACATTCAGTCCTTTGCTAAATCCTGCCTCTTCCACCTTAAAAACATCTTTAAAATTAGACATTTCCTTACACAAGACACAACTAAGATTTTAATCCACTCTCTCATCCTTTCCCGCCTCGATTACTGCAACTCTGTCCTCTCTGGTCTCCCCAGCTGCCGCCTAGCTCCTTTACAATCCATAATGAATGCCTCTGCCAGGCTCATCTTCCTTACACGTCGCTCTTCATCTGCTGCACCTCTCTGCCAATCCCTTCACTGGCTTCCACTTGCCTCCAGGATTAAACACAAAATTCTAACTCAGACACACAAAAGCCCTCAACTGCACTGCTCCCCCCTACATTTCAGACCTTGTCTCCAGATACTCTCCCTACCTCCCCATCGCTCTGCTCATGACCTCCTACTCTCCTCCTCTCTTGTTACCTTCTCACACTCCCGTTTACAGGACTTCTCCAGACTGGCTCCCATCTTGTGAATCTTTCTGCCTCGCTCCACAAGACTCTCTCCCAGCTTTGAAAGCTTCAAGCGCTCCCTAAAAACTCTACTGTTCAGGGATGCATACAACCTACACTAACCTTTCTTTATACCAGTTCCTCTCCTCCATTGCTATCCCCTTGATTCCCCTTAGCATGTAAGCCTAAGAGCCATCCTGTTTGTAGATCACCTTCTTTAGAGCTGACTACAACAGTACAACTCTTGGCAGGGCCCTCTACCCGTCTGATCCCTATAAATGTTTCCTTGTATTCCACCTATGTTTATAACGCTGCGGAATCTGTTGGCGCTCTACAAATAAACAATAATAATAATAGTTCTCCAGACACCTACCTAGGTATCTCTTCAACAAAGAATTCCATGGAAACAAAGCAAATTTGGTAGGATAAATTAAAAACTTTTTTTTTTTAAATTGAATGCTCTGTCTGAATCACAATTTTTTTTTCCATTTCATATCCCTTTAAATATTTTAACCAAAGTATCTTAACGAGGCTGAAACATTTTAGCATATCCAAAACGTTTAATGCATAGGGCAGGGAGTGCTATTAGCTCGCTCATTGTGCTCATATAACAAGTGATTAGTTAAGTGTTTTGTTAGAAAGCAATCCAAAACCTGTAAAAATGTAGTGCTTTTTAAGACCTGAACTAAACCATTATAATTAATAATATAGCAAGCAGGTGTTTGGAGCACTATATGGCAGCAGTTTTTCAACAATATTTTTAACAATGCTATTCCTTTGCAAGAGCAGTAGATGGCAACAGTACTTGCTGCCTTATAAGGATCTAGACATGTGCAAGCTACCTAAATAGGTATGCTGTTCAACAAAGAATACAATGAGAACCAAGTAACATTGATAATAAAAGTACATTGGAAACGTTTAATCTGAACCATGAAAGTTACATTTTTACTTTACTGTGCCTTTAAAGGGACAGTCTAGTCCCTGGTTACTCAACAGCCAGGCCATGGCCCGGAGCCGGACCACGACCCGATATGCCCCAGCTGCACACTATCACAGGCCGCTCCACACATAAGGAATATTAGAGTGCATATGCACATGTGTGTGTGTGTGCTGTGCGCATGTAGTGGAAGTTCAGCTGGAGGACAGAGCGGGACAAGAAGCAGACAAGACTGGACCTGAACACCACAGGTGAGTAAGTGATACGAATGAATGTATATATTTTATTCCCACACTGACACCTATGTATTTTACTAAATATATGTATCCATGTATGTATACGGTGTGTGTGTATATATATATATATATATATATATATATATATATATATATATATATATATATATATATATATACGGTATATATAAGTTAAAAAAAGAGAAGGCACTCTCCGGATTTGAGTAAGGGTAATTTTTAATCCCACGTGACGTTTCGGGTTTTATCCCCGTCTTCAGATGAACCAGGTTGGTCTGAAGATGGGAATAAAACCCCGAAACGTCTCGTGGGATTACAAATTATCCTTACTCAAATCCGGAGAGTGATAATAACAGTAAAAAATGATCCAATCGAAAACAGTGTATCAGTGTTCCTTGTGCAGAATCTTCATATTCAATCTGTATATCAAAGAAACAAATTGCATTCCTCATATATAATTATATGTGACAGTGTTGAAAAAGAAGAACATGTCTTAAGTGACAGATTAAAAACAGATCATTACAAACAACAGTCAATAAACTTCTAACATAGAGTACTTCCGCATTTACGCTGACAGAGAACTGCTGTATAAGCAAATGCTAGTGCTTATGTTAGTGATAATAAAAGCAGTAGTTAGCACTGTCTTAAAGGGACAGTCTACACCAGAATTTTTATTGTTTTAAAAGATAGATAATCCTTTTATTACCCATTCCCCAGTTTTGCATAACCAACACAGTTATAATAATATACTTTTAACCTCTGTGATTATCTTGTATCTAAGCCTCTGCAAACTGCCACTTTTTTCAGTTCTTTTGACAGACTTGCAGTCTAGCCAATCAGTGCCTGCTCCCAGATAACTTCATGTGCATGAGCACAGTGTTATCTATATGAAATATGTGAACTAACAGCCTCTAGTGGTGAAAAACTGTTAAAATGCAATCTGAAAAGAGGTGGCCTTCAAGGTCTAAGAAATTAGCATATGAACCTCCTAGGTTAAGCTTTCAACTAAGAATACCAAGAGAACAAAGCAAAATTGGTGATAAAAGTAAATTGGAAAATTGTTTAAAATTACATGCCCTATCTGAATCATGAAAGTTTATTTTGGCCTAGACTGTCCCTTTAATTATCCATAATAGAGAGTGCAGTTGACTGTTACCTGTTGTTGATTCACAGTTAAATCAGTAGTGTGTATGCATGGATGTTTAAAAATGTATTACCGTGAATCAACAAATCACAATCCACCTTTGGGACTGCTGTGTACATGTTAGATACTTTTCAGCTAACCCTGCAACAAAATCACATATAATGAATACATATTATAGATACATCACGCATTCTCTCTCACCTTATACATATCTAATTGCGGTATAGTGTTACCTACCCATACCACATTCCTACACTCATGAGCCGTGGCTAACCTACTTGTGGAACATTGTCTAGCATTGTCAAAAAGTCACATAACTAGATACATTTACAACTGAAAACAAAAGGCATAATATCAATTTCATCTAACTAAATAGCTTACATATACCATACGGACACTATTAAGCCTGACATCCCTAAGTTATATATGGCCATATATTATCATACACCACTGTGTACAAAAAGGATACAGACCAGAATTCCATTCTACACGCAAAAAGCTGCCATCCACAGCCTTCCTTAAAGGCCATCCCAAAGGCCCATATGCTGAGGGTTGTATGTAATAATTCCTCTGAAGAGAGAAGGAAGGAACAACTTTGGGAAATGGAACAGCGATTTGCCAGTAGAGGTTACAACAATGAGGACATTACTTTGGCAAGAAAGGTGAGTGTCTTAACCAGAAGGAGGTTACACTGGACAAATCGACGAGGATGACACAGCCCAGACTTAACATTACTACTATTTTCACACCCAGTCGAGACTGATGGGAAGGACACTACAGGAAAACTGGAATATCATTGATTTTGATGACTCTCTTCCCTTTAAGGACTTTGGCCCACCAAGAGTGGGTTTTAGACCGGGGAGAAATCTATGTGATATGTTAATGAGAACCAATCCAGAACAATGTTGCAATGGCTATACAAGACTAAAACCATCCAGATTAGTCTTATACCATTGTCCCAGCTACTCAATGATTCAGGGTAACAGTTTTAGACACCCACACACAAACCAAAAATTCTACATTAGACACCATCTAACATGTTCAACTAAATTTGTTATTTATATGCTGAGTTGCATATGTGGCCTTTTTTACATTGGGAAAACTTCCGATGATATAAAAAAAACGCATGGTCAACCATAGGATATTGATTTGGGCAGCCTTAGCTAAGGGTAAAAGTGACCAATCAGTGGCCATGCATTTTTTGGAGCAGGGGCACACAGTGAAGGATCTGTGCTTTATGCTTATAGATCACATTACCCCCCTTAAGAGAGGAGGAAATAGGGAAAAGCTACTCCTCCAACGGGAAGCTCGGTGGATCTTTAGGTTGGGGACTATTCATCCAAATGGTTTAAATATGGGAATTGATTTGCGCTGTTTTTTATAAAGCATATTTTGTGCTAGAAAGTACTCTACATGAGAGAATTTGTTCGTGAAGCAATGCTCTTCAGATGGAGAGTGTTTCTACAATAAGTGTTTCTTTTGGAAATATCTTATTTCAATTTTTCTATGAAATATTTTATTTATTTTTTTAAAAATTCCTTGTTTCATCTTTTGTTCTATACCTATTTTTTGGTTTATTTTTAAGTTTGTTTATTTTTCTATTTTTATTTGTGATCGTTATTGTGGATGTAATATGTAGTTTTCATACCCCCCATGATGCCTTTGGTAATGAATACATCAAATTAGCTTTGTTGTCTTGGTATTCTGTGTTGAAAGCTAAACCTAGGTAGGCTCATATGCTAATTTATAAGCCCTCAAAGACCACCTCTTATCACAGTGCATTTTTAAAAAATTTTTTTACAGCTAGACAGCGCTAGTTCATATGTGACATATAGATAACATGAGCCTCACTCCCATGAAGTCACTTAGGAGTCAGCACCGATTGGCTAAAATGCATGTCTTTCAAAAGAACTGAAATAAAGGGGCAGTCTCCAGAGGCTTAGATACAATGTAATCACAGAGGTTAAAAGTGTATTAATATAACCATGTTGTCTCTGCAAAACTGAGGGATGGGTAATAAAAGGATTATCTATTTTTTTAAAACAATACAAATTCTGGAGTAGGCTGTCCCTTTAAGTATTTTTCTCTTGGATGTAGATCATTTTTAGATTTTTTTTACATAGTTTATGTAACAGCTAAAGTCCAGGGTCATGTGGTAAAGGCATTTCAAGTAACCTAGAGGTTTCCGCAATAATGTACCTCCAGGTAACTACAATTTTTGGACAAAGCCACTTTATGTGAGACATATTTCCTTGCTATCCTCCACATCTCCAGCAACAGTCTCTAGAAGAAGAAAACATTTTATTTTAATTCTAAATGAGGTCAAGTACCACCTCTGTATTTTTATATTGATCTATAAAAGCTTACTTGATAAAGATCTAGAAATGTTTAAGAACATTTCATTGGAATCAAGCAAAGAAGATATCCACATGTAACTCTATTCCACCTATTGTAAAATGGAGTATGTGAGACAAAGAGTGTGCTGCATTGGGATAGAGGATCCGTAACGTATAGTTGTTCAATTTGGGTAAGAGATCTCAAATTTGTTCTGTCAGGATGTCTGGATACATATGAGTGAGTGACATTGTTAAAATATAAACCATTCCCTAAATATATCCAGGTCCTTTTCCTCTAGTTCTGCCGGTGTGTATAACCCATCTGCACAACCTTTCTGACATACTAGTAATGTTCTCTGTATATTTTAAATTTTTCAATGTACCCTTTTCCAGGGGAAAACTCTAAATTATCTACAAGAGATGTTATAGGGGATAACCTTGAAGTTAGACATCGGTACTCGACCTGGATTTTTCCCACACTGACACTGAGAAGGTCTCTGAGGTAATTGTATTTACATTGTGCCATAAAGAAGATCTGTTCAGTGGTCTCCAACATAGGGTAACCTACATGGGATACCTTGGCTAGGTCATGTTCCACTTGCACCCAAATTTGGCATTCAAAGTGTTTTTTAATGGCACTCAGACAATGTTGTAGCCAGACCCAGTGGAATCCACCTGCACAAGCCTTGCAAGCAATGCTCCAGTGTCAGCATCAGGCAAAGTAACAGGCATCATCTGGACATTGCAGAGGAAAAGGGAAGGGGTTCACAGAGTGGCTGTAGGGCCAGGGGTCTGATATTATTTTATTATTATTA
The DNA here is from genome assembly GCF_027579735.1 of Bombina bombina. Taxonomy (NCBI): domain Eukaryota; kingdom Metazoa; phylum Chordata; class Amphibia; order Anura; family Bombinatoridae; genus Bombina; species Bombina bombina. The sequence continues at coordinate 461,353,694 of NC_069499.1, forward strand.
AAAGGATATTAAACACCTCTTGTTTTTGTGTAAACATTGTGCTTGTCCCAGACTCCCTTGATAGGCCAAAAAGCAAAACCTTTTACTGGCAAATAATGCAAATCAAATAGATGGTCTAGGCAATGTGAAACATTTTGAAAACCTAGGTTACAGATTTCGTTTTTTAGCCTCTCCAGGGAGCTTGGGAAGAAGCACAGTTTCTCACAAAGGCGTTTAGGGTCAATTTAATAAAATATCAGATACTAATTAACTATCAAACCTCATTAAAAAGGATGGCACTCCTGATCACTTTACAGTATTACTTTTGCACATAGTGATATTATTTTATAATCTCTAGGTTTGAAATAAGAAACATAGGTGATTTCTATTAAAATACCAATATTCCAGATCCAAGTATGTCAGAGTAATGTTGAATTGTTTATTTTTATTTTTTTAATCAGCAATATTTGTTAATTTTGTAGTTATCTTAAGAAGTTATGTCTATTGCTAAAGAGACCATGTTGCTGTTTAGTTTGTTTTTATAAATGTTACCTTAAAGAAAAAAAAAAGTATTGTAGCATAGGTGAGCGATAAGAACAGGAAACAAGTCCAGCCAAACATAAGGAGGACAGCTGCACTTGAATGTGAAGTCAGGCTAATTTGCAAACTGAGAGACAGTTCATAGCACTTCAAGTGGTGAGGCAAAGTTCACACAGAATACAAGTAGATCACTCTAAATGTAGGAAATTGACAGGCAGATTGTCGGCTAACGCTGATGTGGCAGTGTGGCACATTAGTAAGAAGTCCAATAATTACTATTTTACTATTATTGGACAATGATGACAGATGACAACTCACAAATGAAGGTACAAATCTCAACTGTACCCTAGATACAGAGGGAGACCTCTAAATAACAAGAACTCAGCAACAAAGGCATAACTATTTCACTGCATAAAGGAACAGTAAACACCTTGTAATTGCAAGACATTGCTGTTGTCCTGCTATAGATTAGAATAACATATCAACCAAACAACAAATCCCTAAACTCCACACACCATTTGCCTTATTTGGAAGAGCTAATCTGGGCTTTAGTCTTTAGACAACAAGTTTAGCCACTATTTTTAAGTTAGTATAAAGTAAATTACATTGTTTTGCAGTTGTTATCTGCTAAAGCCAATTAGGGACTGATATCTTAAAGGGTTGGCCTTGAGAATTTAGCAGGGAAAATTTCAAGATCTTAGAATTAGAAATTGCTAATTTTTTAGAGCTAAATTACAAAAAAAGGGGGAAAATATATAATGAAATATATTGCAAAATTGATTTGTTATGCATAACTAAACACTTTATATAAAATCTCAAGGTGTTTACTGCCCCTTTAAATGGATAACAAGCAGGTTGACTGCAGGTTTGAACCCGAACAATAGGCAAAATATGTACTTGACAAATTCTAACGTTCTGAAGCTTGGCACAAGAGCTGAAATTCTGGAGGTTGGCACAAGTGCTGGAACTCTAAACTTTAATGGAGCTGACAATTTGAAGGTTAGTGGAAGAGATAACACTCAGGAGTTTGACAGAAGAGCTGACACTCTGAGGTTTGGCAAAAGAACTGACACTCTAAACCTTGACTTATGCCAGTATAAACTGCTATAGTTCTGCTTACTGGTGAACAACTCAGGTGGGCTCATCATTTAATCCAGAGAGGCAGTAGTATTCTTGATACTTGGGACTAGCGATGGGTGAATGCAAAGTGTAATGCGTTTAGTAGAAAGAATAGTCCTGTGAACATTCGGTTTGTACAATCGACTGTAGATAAGAAGGAAAGTTCATTAAAATTTGGTAATCAAATGTTATTTCCATTTTTTGAATGTTACTTTCATTTTTAGATTAGATTGAATATCCACATTTGAAATTTCGAATGTATCATTCCATTTTACAAATACTATTCAGAAGTTCAATAGTTCATGTGGAAGGGAATTTAGTAAATTGATTCATAATAGATACAAATATGTTGATTCAAAATTTTCTATTTCACTCTATTGTGAATGCTGGTTCTCAAATCTGTCCTCACGCCTCCCCAACAGGTCAGGTTTTCAGGATTACCTTGGATGAGAGCAGGTAAAATAACCATGTTTACTAATCAGCTGATTATTTCACCTGTGCTCCAGTTCAGATATCCTCAAAATGTGGCCTGTTAGGGAGGCCTGAGAACAGGTTTGAAAACCAGTGGTCTATGATTATCCCTATATTGTGCTTCCTCTGTCCAAATGGCTTTGAGTGCTCTTTGTCAAGGAAGGTATTCTGTAGAGGATTAAAGGGACATGAAGCCCAATGTTTTTTCTTTAATGGTTTAGATAGAGAATGCAATTTTAAACAACTTTTCATTTACTTCTATTATCTATTTTGCTTCCTTCTCTTAGTATCTTTTGTTGAAGAAACATCAATGCACATGGGTGAGTCAATAACAAGAGGCATACACGTGCAACCACCAGTCAGCAGCTTCTGAGCTAGATATACTTTTCACCAAAGGATTCCAAGAGAACGAATCAAATTAGATAATAGAAATTAGTTGTTTATAATTGCATGCTCTCGCTAAATCACAAAAGAAAAAAATTGGGTTTCATGTCTCTTTAAGTTCCTTAATTTTGTTGTATTGCCTGTGATACTAACTGGAATGCATCAGTTCTTTCAGATAAGTTTTATTTTGAACTTTCTGAGGCCTTGAAAGATGAACTTCTTCCGGCTGAGCTGCAGAAAATGATTTTTCTGTTAACGGAGATTGACAGGAGACTTTGGCCTCTATTTATCAAGCCATCAACCGCAAATACGCTGGAATTCCGTGGCGTATTTTTGCCATAGTTATCAAGCCCTACAGACCGGCAAAAGTAGAATTTATTGACCTAACATACAATCCGCCGGACTCAGTCCGACACAGATCAATGGTTATGTCACTCCAGATGTTCCGAACGCAAGTTTGGCACAATTTGACTACTTTTGTGCGACTTTACGGTCGCCACTATTCTGGCCCAGCGTACCTGGTTTTCAATCCGCCGCCCTGGAGGTGGCGGATACCATAGGAATAAATGGGAGTCTGACAGCAGCGAGAGCTCATGTTCGCTGCTGCCCGATATCCCATTGATTCCTATGGGAAGTGTCTGCACCTAACACCCTAACATGTACCCCGAGTCTAAACACCCCTAATCTGCCCCCCCTACACCGCCGCCACCTACTTTATACTTATTAACCCCTAAACCGCCGCCCGCCTCCGCCGCCACCTACATTATACGTATTAACCCCTAAACCGCCACTCCCGGACCCCGCCGCAACTAAATAAAATATTTAACCCCTAAACCGCCGCTCCCGGACCCCGCCGCCACCTACATTATACCTATTAACCCCTAATCTGCAGCCCCCTATACCGCTGCCACCTACATAAAGTTATTAACCCCTATCCTGACGATCCCGGACCCCACCGCAAATAAATAAAATGTTTAACCCCTAAACCGCCACTCCCAGAGCCCCCCGCAACTAAATAAACTAATAACCCCTAAACCGCCGCTCCCGGACCCCGCCGCAACTATAATAAATATATTAACCCTTAAACCACCGCTCCCGGACCCTGCTGCCACCTACATTATACCTATTAACCCCTAATCTGCCGCCCCCTATACCGCCGCCACCTACATAAAGTTATTAACCCCTATCCTGCCGATCCCGGACCCCGCCGCAAATAAATTAAGTGTTTAACCCCTAAACCGCCGCTCCCAGAGCCCACTGCCACCTACATTACATTTATTAACCCCTAATCTGCCCCCCCTACACCGCTGCCACCTACATTATATCTATTAACCCCTAAACCTAAGTCTAACCCTAACCCTAACACCCCCTAACTTAAATATTATTTAAATTAATCTAAATAAATATTCATATAATTAAATACATTATTCCTATTTAAAACTAAATACTTACCTATAAAATAAACCCTAAGCTAGCTACAATATAACTAATAGTTACATTGTAGCTATTTTAGGGTTTATATTTATTTTACAGGCAACGTTGTATTTGTTTTAACTAGGTACAATAGCTATTAAATAGTTATTAACTATTTAATAGCTACCTAGTTAAAATAACTATAAATGTACCTGTAAAATAAATCCTAACCTAAGTTACAATTACACCTAACACTATACTACAATTAAATAAATTAAATTAATTAAATACAATTACCTACAATTAAATAAAAATAACTAAAATTAACTAAAGTACAAAAAAAAACCAAACTCTAAATTACAGAAAATAAAAACAAATTACAAGAAGTTGAAACTAATTACACCTAATCTAAGCCCCCTAATAAAATAAAAAATCCCCCCAAAATAATAAAATTCCCTACCCTATACTAAATTACAAATAGCCCTTAAAAAGGCTTTTTGTGGGGCATTGCCCCAAAGTAATCAGCTCTTTTACCTGTAAAAAAAGAAATACACCCCCAACATTAAAACCCACCACCCACACCCAACCTTACTCTAAAACCCACCCAAACCCCCCCTAAAAAACCCTAAAACCTAAGTCCTCAATGAATCCGGGCGAAGTGGTCCTCCAGATGGGCAGAAGTCTTCATCCAATCCCGCCAGAAGAGGTCCTCCAGATGGGCAGAAGTCTTCATCCAAGCGGCATCTTCTATCTTCTTCCATCCGACGAGGAGCGCCACCATCTTGAAGACATCCGACGCGGAGCATCCATCGATCCCAGCGACTAAACGGCGAATGACGGTTGCTTTAAATGACGTCATCCAAGATTGGGTCCCTTGAATTCTGATTGGCTGATAGAATTCTATCAGCCAATCGGAATTAAGGTAGAAAAAAATCCTATTGGCTGATGCAATCAGCCAATAGGATTGAAGTTCAATCCTATTGGCTGATCCAATCAGCCAATCGGAATTAAGGTAGGAAACATTTGATTGGCTGATGAAATCAGCCAATCGGATTGAAGTTCAATCCGATTGTCTGATCCAATCAGCCAATAGGATTGACCTCGCATTCTATTGGCTGATCGGAACAGCCAATAGAATGCAAGGTCAATCCGATTGGCTGATTTCATCAGCCAATCGGATTTTTCCTACCTTAATTCTGATTGGCTGATAGAATCCTATCAGCCAATCGAATTTGGAACTGTCATTCGACGTTTAGTCATCGGGATCGATGGATGCTCCGCGTCGGATGTCTTCAAGATGGTTCCGCTCCTCGTCGGATGGAAGAAGATAGAAGATGCCGCTTGGATGAAGACTTCTGCCCATCTGGAGGACCACTTTGCCCGGATTCGTTGAGGACTTAGGCCCGGCTGGGTGAAGATGGCTCAAGGTAGGGTGAGTTAATTTTAGTTATTTTTATTTAATTGTAGGTAATTGTATTTAATTAATTTAATTTATTTAATTGTAGTATAGTGTTAGGTATAATTGTAACTTAGGTTAGGATTTATTTTACAGGTAAATTTGTAGTTGTTTTAACTATAGCTATTAAATAGTTAATAACTATTTAAGCTATTGTACCTAGTTAAAATAAATACAAAGTTGCCTGTAAAATAAATATAAACCCTAAAATAGCTACAATGTAACTATTAGTGATATTTTAGCTATCTTAGGGTTTATTTTATAGGTAAGTATTTAGTTTTAAATAGGAATAATTTATTTAATTATAGGAATATTTATTTAGATTAATTTAAATAATATTTAAGTTAGGGGGGTGTTAGGGTTAGGGTTAGACTTAGGTTTAGGGGTTAAAAGATATAATGTCGGTGGCGCCGGTGTAGTGGGGCAGGATAGGGGTTAATATATATAATGTAGGTGGCGGTGGGCTCCGGGAGTGGCGGTTTAGGGGTTAAACATTTTATTTATTTGCGGCGGGGTCCGGGATCGGCAGGATAGGGGTTAATAACTTTATGTAGGTGGCGGCGGTATAGGGGGCGGCAGATTAGGGGTTAATAGGTATAATGTAGGTGGCGGCAGGGTCCGGGAGCGGCGGTTTAAGGGTTAATATATTTATTATAGTTGCTGCGGGGTCCGGGAGTAGCGGTTTAGGGGTTAAAATATTTATTTATTTGCGGCGGGGTCCGGGAGTGGCGGTATAGGGGGTAAAACAGTATAGTATAGTGTGGGTGCTTAGTGACAGGCTAGCAAGAAAGCTGCAAATAAGCCGATGAGCAGCGAGATCGATGACTATCAGTTAAAAACAGTCCGCTGCTCATCGCACTGTACTTGGTGCGTAGCTTTTTGACAGCTTTCTTGATAAATTTGGCGAACGTATTCAGGTCCGCGGCGGTGATGTTAGGCGAGCGCATTGGGGCCGGCGAATGCTAGAAAGTAGACAGCTTGATAAATAGAGGCCTTTGGGAGAGACAGCAGGAGAAACTTTCTTTACTGTCTTTTTTCCCTCTCAAGTTTGTTTTTCTCCAATGCATGTTTATACTTCTGAAGTCCCAAGAGGAGCCCATAGAGACTGGAGCCTTAAAGGGACATGAAACCCCAAAAAATTCTTTCAGGATTCAGATAGAGAATACAATTTTAAACAACTTTCCAATTTACTTATATTATTTATATTGCTTCCTTCTCTTTTTATCATTTGCTAGGCAAGTTCATGAGCAGCAGAGAAACTAGGTTCTAGCTGTTGATTGGTGGCTGCATATATATATATATATATATATATATATATATTGAATGTGATTGGCTCACCCATGTGTTCATTTAGAAAGTTAGAAACTAGTAGTGCATTGCTGCTCCTTCAACAAATTATACCAAGAGAATGAAACAGATTAGATAATAGAAGTAAATTAGAAAGTTGTTTAAAATTGTATTCTCTATCTGAATCATGAAAGAAAAATTTGGGGTTTTGTTAAGAGGGCCATTCTCTTCTACTGAACGTGCCATGGGCATTGATCATAAAGAGAATTAACAATTTGATATTGTGGCATATCCTGTGTTTCTCCTGTTTTTGAGCCTACACTAGTTTAGACTGCATCATATATATATATATATATATATATATATATATATATATATATATATATATATATATATATATATATATATATATATATATATATATATATATATATATATATATATATATATATATAAAACACGGAAGGGAACTGCACTCTCATACCGGACCGGGTACACATCCCATGACCCTGCAACATGCTCAGCCCTGGGTGCCACTGGCACTCACAGGAAGCTGTGCTGTCCCCAGAGCCACAAGCAGTTAACCCCAGACAGGTCTGGGTGCAAGAACCATAGGGAAAATTACAAAACAAATTAATACAACACACAGAGAAAACCCAGCACTCACTTACAAGCTCTCAGCTAAGATTTAAAAGCAAAAATGGAAAGGTTAGTCACCGCATCTGGCCAAATGGGACAAGCTCAGGTACCACGTCAAGGTCCTCTCCAATACCTGAGACCCTAAAACAGCCACACAATGCAAGCTTTCAAATCCAAACAAACTGAAAACAAGGGAAGGGTGCACAGGAATATGTAACCACCCTAGACATATACAAAACACGGAAGGGAACTGCACTCTCATACCGGACCGGGTACACATCCCATGACCCTGCAACATGCTCAGCCCTGGGTGCCACTGGCACTCACAGGAAGCTGTGCTGTCCCCAGAGCCACAAGCAGTTAACCCCAGACAGGTCTGGGTGCAAGAACCATAGGGAAAATTACAAAACAAATTAATACAACACACAGAGAAAACCCAGCACTCACTTACAAGCTCTCAGCTAAGATTTAAAAGCAAAAATGGAAAGGTTAGTCACCGCATCTGGCCAAATGGGACCAGCTCAGGTACCACGTCAAGGTCCTCTCCAATACCTGAGACCCTAAAACAGCCACACAATGCAAGCTTTCAAATCCAAACAAACTGAAAACAAGGGAAGGGTGCACAGGAATATGTAACCACCCTAGACATATACAAAACACGGAAGGGAACTGCACTCTCATACCGGACCGGGTACACATCCCATGACCCTGCAAGATGCTCAGCCCTGGGTGCCACTGGCACTCACAGGAAGCTGTGCTGTCCCCAGAGCCACAAGCAGTTAACCCCAGACAGGTCTGGGTGCAAGAACCATAGGGAAAATTACAAAACAAATTAATACAACACACAGAGAAAACCCAGCACTCACTTACAAGCTCTCAGCTAAGATTTAAAAGCAAAAATGGAAAGGTTAGTCACCGCATCTGGCCAAATGGGACAAGCTCAGGTACCACGTCAAGGTCCTCTCCAATACCTGAGACCCTAAAACAGCCACACAATGCAAGCTTTCAAATCCAAACAAACTGAAAACAAGGGAAGGGTGCACAGGAATATGTAACCACCCTAGACATATACAAAACACGGAAGGGAACTGCACTCTCATACCGGACCGGGTACACATCCCATGACCCTGCAACATGCTCAGCCCTGGGTGCCACTGGCACTCACAGGAAGCTGTGCTGTCCCCAGAGCCACAAGCAGTTAACCCCAGACAGGTCTGGGTGCAAGAACCATAGGGAAAATTACAAAACAAATTAATACAACACACAGAGAAAACCCAGCACTCACTTACAAGCTCTCAGCTAAGATTTAAAAGCAAAAATGGAAAGGTTAGTCACCGCATCTGGCCAAATGGGACCAGCTCAGGTACCACGTCAAGGTCCTCTCCAATACCTGAGACCCTAAAACAGCCACACAATGCAAGCTTTCAAATCCAAACAAACTGAAAACAAGGGAAGGGTGCACAGGAATATGTAACCACCCTAGACATATACAAAACACGGAAGGGAACTGCACTCTCATACCGGACCGGGTACACATCCCATGACCCTGCAAGATGCTCAGCCCTGGGTGCCACTGGCACTCACAGGAAGCTGTGCTGTCCCCAGAGCCACAAGCAGTTAACCCCAGACAGGTCTGGGTGCAAGAACCATAGGGAAAATTACAAAACAAATTAATACAACACACAGAGAAAACCCAGCACTCACTTACAAGCTCTCAGCTAAGATTTAAAAGCAAAAATGGAAAGGTTAGTCACCGCATCTGGCCAAATGGGACAAGCTCAGGTACCACGTCAAGGTCCTCTCCAATACCTGAGACCCTAAAACAGCCACACAATGCAAGCTTTCAAATCCAAACAAACTGAAAACAAGGGAAGGGTGCACAGGAATATGTAACCACCCTAGACATATACAAAACACGGAAGGGAACTGCACTCTCATACCGGACCGGGTACACATCCCATGACCCTGCAACATGCTCAGCCCTGGGTGCCACTGGCACTCACAGGAAGCTGTGCTGTCCCCAGAGCCACAAGCAGTTAACCCCAGACAGGTCTGGGTGCAAGAACCATAGGGAAAATTACAAAACAAATTAATACAACACACAGAGAAAACCCAGCACTCACTTACAAGCTCTCAGCTAAGATTTAAAAGCAAAAATGGAAAGGTTAGTCACCGCATCTGGCCAAATGGGACAAGCTCAGGTACCACGTCAAGGTCCTCTCCAATACCTGAGACCCTAAAACAGCCACACAATGCAAGCTTTCAAATCCAAACAAACTGAAAACAAAGGAAGGGTGCACAGGAATATGTAACCACCCTAGACATATACAAAACACGGAAGGGAACTGCACTCTCATACCGGACCGGGTACACATCCCATGACCCTGCAACATGCTCAGCCCTGGGTGCCACTGGCACTCACAGGAAGCTGTGCTGTCCCCAGAGCCACAAGCAGTTAACCCCAGACAGGTCTGGGTGCAAGAACCATAGGGAAAATTACAAAACAAATTAATACAACACACAGAGAAAACCCAGCACTCACTTACAAGCTCTCAGCTAAGATTTAAAAGCAAAAATGGAAAGGTTAGTCACCGCATCTGGCCAAATGGGACAAGCTCAGGTACCACGTCAAGGTCCTCTCCAATACCTGAGACCCTAAAACAGCCACACAATGCAAGCTAGTAGTGCATTGCTGCTCCTTCAACAAATTATACCAAGAGAATGAAACAGATTAGATAATAGAAGTAAATTAGAAAGTTGTTTAAAATTGTATTCTCTATCTGAATCATGAAAGAAAAATTTGGGGTTTTGTTAAGAGGGCCATTCTCTTCTACTGAACGTGCCATGGGCATTGATCATAAAGAGAATTAACAATTTGATATTGTGGCATATCCTGTGTTTCTCCTGTTTTTGAGCCTACACTAGTTTAGACTGCATCATATATATATATATATATATATATATATATATATATATATATATATATATATATATATATATATATATATATATATATATATATATATATATATATATATATATATACTGTATATATATATATATATATATATATATATATATTATAGAACTCTCAAATGTACAGTAAAACCTTCAGATTTGTATATAAAATCTTTAGTTATGCATAATGAAACCAATATGCTATATATATTCATTGTATAGTTTGCCCCTTTTTCATGTAATTTAGCTCTGAAAATTGAGCAATTTCTAATACTCAGAACTTGAAATGCACCCCTTTCAGTACTAACCCAATTTCATATCTATCCCTAATTGACTTTAACTGATAATTGCAAACAAATGCATTTTATATTAAATTTATGACTGTGGCTAGCCTGGTAGTCTGCTGACTAAAGCCCAGATTGTCTCCTCTAAATAAGGCAAATGGTGGATGAATTTTGGCTATTGAAAAATAATTGCAGAAAAAAGGATGTTAATTTGTTTTAAAAAATGTATTGTAAAGTCAAGGCGTCTACTGTCCCTTTAACAACATTACTATAAGAAACTCGTATCCACTGACTCTAATTGCCTCAATTTGGAGCTTGGTTATACTATCATGAAGTTCCAGGTATTACTGTTCTTGTGGTTTACCTCTTTTGATCTTGGCTTGATATCTGGACTAACTGGGACTGCTAACTCTGTTAATAACCATTGGTACTGTTCCATGGACTCCTCTTCTGCTTACCCCTATGGCTTTGTCACATGGTTTCTGCTACTTACTCCAGTTCCTGACCCTGGCATGGTCTTTGACTACACTTCTGCCCTTCTGTGCATGCCTGACATCTGGCCACAGATATCCCACTCTTTTAAAGATTCCAGCATACAGCACATCTTCAGCACCAGTGTTTCCAATATCATAGCAAGGTGATCATTATCCTTCTAAGACTGTGGCCCTGTTATTGCAAACATTGTCAAATCCACTAGAAATTGCCTTTTTTAACTTCGCCAGTCTTGCAGTCTGTGGGTCTGGCGATATATTCCAAAAAAGTGGGCTGAACCTCCAAAAAGAGAGCAGTGATGTCTATCATAGGAAATAATAGGGATTGCAGCTTCAGCAAAAGTCTGCAAACATCACTACTTATCTGCAATCTCAGCAGGGGGGATGTTCCAGTATAGTAACAGTTTATATAATGCCTATGTAAATTAAGTTTCACTGTAAATTCATTAGGTTTCTCACAATAGAAATTCTTGCCATTGAAAAGCTGGCAACTGGACTGATATGACTTAAAAGGTAATTCCAAGATGGAGGACTTGTTCGATAATAATAACACATTTGATACAGTGCATTCACAATATGGTAAGTATACATCAAAAGAATATAAAAAATGTGGGCTTTTCTAGGCAGGCTATAAGCACAGTTAGGACAATTAGGGCTAGATTACAAGTCGATCGCTAAATAATCGCACTCCTGCAAATGGGAAAATTCAATTTTTCTTCGTTCTCTTGGTATCTTTATTTGAATGTAAGTTTAGGAGTCAGACCATTTTTTGTTCAGCACCTGGGTAGTGCTTGATGATTTGTGGCTACATTTAGACACCAATCAGAAAGTGCTACCCAGGTGCTGAACCAAAAATGGCCCCGCTCCTATGGTTACATTCTTTCCTTTTCAAACAAAGATACCAGGAGGACAAAGAAAAAATTAGCATAGGAGTAAATTAGAAAGTCGCTTAAAATTGCATGCTCTATTTGAATCATGAAAGTTGAATTTTGACTAGACTATCCCTTTAAGGAAGTGTTGTATATATATTACATATATTATACCATATTAAAAGTTATAAATGATGTTGCAATTGCGTGTTGCATATTGCTGCTAGATAGAAATGTATCTTGTACTATAGACTTAAAGCAGCAACATTGCTAATTAGTAACACATATATTGTACCGTAAATACACAGTAAATAACAGAGTCCAACACCTATAACACATTGAATTTAGTGTGACCAAAAAAAGATAAGTATATAGTTATAACTAAACCCTCTAAAAGTAAGTCTCTAACTAAAACCAATTCTCCCCCTTTGTCTTAGATAAACCCTGAACTATAAGCCTAAAATCCCGCCCCACATTAACCTACATAAAATGATCTCTGCCCGTAAAATGAACCCCATACATAGAATCAACCCTATATTTAAATGAACCCTTCTAAAACAAACTCCCCACACTTAGCAAACACCACAAGAAATCCCTATAATAAAATATACCTCCTTACAGACTCTACTGCAAACAACATTCCTACCAGTAAACTATCCCATGTTCTAAGCTACTTCATTTAAAGAGCTTACATTTTTATAAAAAGACCCTGCATTACAAAATACACTTCCTTACCTTTCCTCAAGTATTCTTCTGTCAGCAGCACCCTGTGGTCTGTTTAATTATGGTTACTGCCCTTCTGTTTTCACAACAATACTGATTAAATGATAGGATTAACAGGATTGCCAAAGGGTCTGGCCACAATTATGATTATTGAATTAATCATTAATACGTTTGCATAAAATAATATATAAATGATGTTCATGAGTTGACCCAGCTCATAGTCAGTCAAACACCACACAATAACCAGATGCCTTGAGACAGCTTTGCATTTACAACCCCACAAAATAATGCATGTGAAGCTCTTCCAATGGACTGAGAAACACCCCAGTGTTGTCTCTAAATGTATCATTGCTATTCCAATGTGCTATCCCAAGGTGTTTGTTGTTGGGTTTTTGTTTGTTTGTAAATATTAGCAACTGAAGAGAAGTTCATGGGTATTCATATTACTGTGATCCTGAGAGAGCCTCTGATTTCATACTTAACATATAATGTTATTTCTGCATGGACTTTATATATATATATATATATATATATATGTATATACAGTATATATATATATATATATATATATATATATATATATAATTAATATTATACTATATTTAGGGTTCAATTTATCAAGTAGCAGTCAATGTTCACAGCTTTTAAAATCTTCCATCCACATGTTTAAATGTGTGCATATATGAGGGTAAGTAATACGCATATGCATTTGGCAGCTCTGTTAGTTGCTAATTGCGGAAGAAGGCGGCCGCTCTGGGCCTTCGGCTATTTTCGGAGCTGGATTTATTCTTGTGAAAATGTAACATACTAACTTCTGGATTTTCACAAATGTTAGTGTATTGCGCTTTTACAGGAAGGAATGCAACCCCGAAAATAGCCAAAAGGCCACAAGCGCCCGCCTTTTTTTCCCATTCAGCAGCTAACGAAGCTACCAAATGCACATGTCAGATATAGCACATAAACTGGAGGCATGAATATATACTTACGGGATCTGTGCAGACTTTCAATAATATCTTACTTTTAAGGACCATTAAATACAGTAGAATTACATTATTGAGTGGGTAGAAAAAGACAATGCAATAACTTTTAATTTTAAATGAGCAGTAGATTTTTTTCTAACTAGTTTACTTTCTATTTGTCGGCCCCCAGTATTATGTGACATCCATCGGACAAACACATACTCATATGTATACACTATGTATACCTACAAAGACTTACCAACGCAGACCCCCCCCCCAGGATTCAACAATGACCTGCTCCTTTCATCTTCTACTATCACCTCCTCCCATGCTAGACTACAGGACTTCACTTGTGTGGCAACAACCCTCTGGAACACACTTCCTCGAGATGTCAGACTCTCCTCTAACCTGTCCTCCTTTAAACGCTCCCTAAAGACCTTTTTGTTCAAAAAAACCTTTCACTAAATCAGTAACAAATAAATTCTGCTTGCCTAATAGCTGCCCTCATCTAACTTCACACTAAAATCATTCTCAACTTTGCAGCCCCCATGTCCTGTTTCTCACCCTCCTACCCATCTAGATTGTAAGTTCCCACAGGAACTTTGTTTGTTAAATTATGTCTGGTGTCTAATATGCTATTGAATTGTACTGTACTTTTTTTTTTTATAAATAATTTTTAATAAGATGAAAAAGCATATAATCAATACAAGACATTTCTCCAGCTTGTCATACAACAAAATGCACAGATATTATAGAATAACATAGAAATAATGCAAAATAGGGTATCCTTTAAACACTATCATAAAGTAATGTAAAATATTAGGGAGAAAGGTTATCTCAAAATGTATAGGTCTGTTTATAAAGATAAGCCAGTTATTTAGCACCTCAATTTTTTACTTTTTCACGTATAGTTATGGTCATATATCCCCTACAATTATGATTAGGCAACTTATAATGTTCATCCCCAATTGAAAAACTAGGGTCTCTCATTAACCCATAAACATTAGTTTTGACTGAGGGGAATTTTAAGGAGGATAGATAAACAATTAAAATAACATTTCCAAGGATATATTTTCCTGCACCTACCCAGTAGGCAAAGTGTGTGTGTGTGTGTGTGTGGGGGGGGAGTTGGGGAAAATATACTATAGGGGATCATATGAGTAATGACCGTCAAAGAATATCAAAGCTTTTCACCTGGACAGATTGTATATCCTATAGTAGGTTAATTCCGAAGCTAGATAGTATAGAAAGCCGCTCTAATATAAACAGGAGTCTCAGACTCCAGAACGTCACCACCATCTTAACAGATAATTTTGTCTAACAGCCTGATACTTATATATTTTACCTTCTTTTCTTATGCGGTTTGTATTAGTCGACAATCTGAGTTTTGAGGAAGATGTCTCTTATTAACAGATCCCAGGTAAGCGGTATCTATGGGTAGAACAATTAAGCCGCCTCTGCCTCAGGCAGCTGGTGTAAATATATGTCAGTATTAGCCTGATACAATATAGAAAGATTCTGTGTAAACCTGAAGCTGTGCTCGCGTTATCAACTTAGAACTTTACAATGGAGCAATAATATTTGTGCAAGAGAAACTTATATAATGAGCATATTTATAGTAAATGTATAAAAGAACAGCACTAAAGCTTTTGCTAGAGAATCAAGCAATAGTATCTTTGGTACAGAAGCTGGATATAAGATACATCTCCTATGGTCTAACTCAAAGCATATTGTGTTAGTTGGGTCTAAAAGCATGGCTATGGACCATATATGCCCTTTATCATCCTTAGCTGACATAGTATAAAACATTAAAGCATAGTAAACCTTCCCTGCATAAGTTATACAAAACACTACTAGACTGAGAAATGACTCTTCATAGACAAATTAAAAACGATCATTCTACTGTTTTCTATTTTAAATCTAATAGTATAAACGAAAGAGCAAATTCAGACACATTTAACCGGGGGCCATTGGAAACTTGGACCCACTGTAACACACTTATTTATAAGACCATAACCAAAGAAAAGAGTCCTGGCAATTTGTAGACCAACTATAGCAGTGTAAGAGAGGATCTTACATCTATCACACTCCAGAACGATCGGTGGCTTTACTGTCCACAAGTCTGTGAGGCCAGACATTCTCCCCCATGGCTGGACTACTGAGGGTCTCAGCCGGTCCAGCTGAATAGGATTGACAAAAGTGACCAGGGTATATGTCAGTGCCCCCTGGAGTACTGACCTCAAGACCTGATTGGAGGTTAAGGGAGGCAAAGGCCCAGACTTCAGAGGGTGCGTAGTTGTAGAACCAGTCTCTGCAATCGGGTAATTATTTGTGTGTCCCACCTATCACTCTGCATATGTTCACCCCCGTACCGTCTTGTTATCTCCCAGCCTCCCAGATGCGGTCAGTGCAGGTAAACATCTATCTCCAGAATTTTCACCTCCGTCAGATGAAAGCAAGACCGTGATGACTCCTCGTGCCCATAGCTCCACTCCGATCACCCATTCCGCCACAGATACACCATCTAATAATGGTAAAGCAAAAAGCTGCAGTCTCCATTGACTCTTCGCCTCCCGTCCTCTGGCACTATGAGCGGGCTCCTTCTCCAGCTGCACCAGTTGCTCAGTAGCGGGGTGTTGAGGGTAGGTATGTTTCACGATTATCTGGACAAGCTCTCTCCTCAAATCCTTGAACATAGTATGCACAGTATTGTAGAGATCCTCCATGGCTCAGGTTTTTTTTCCGCAAGGGTTCTAATATGCAGTGTATGGAGGAGCTCAAGTTATCTGGGCTATAATGTGCCACAAGGGTAAAAAAACAAGATGGCCATTACCCAATGGCTTCTATACCGACCTGTCCACCAACAAAGTATGCAGCTCGGCTGTCCCCTTAGCTTAAGGTGTAGGTTACACCGATAGTCAGGTCAGTCCCACCAGACTTCAATCTCACTTTTGGAGCATTATTCGTTCAGCTTAGTGGCCATTTTTAACATAAAAGGACAAAAGTTATAAGGAGCTCTAGTAATGTGTGTCCTTTCTGTTGCTGAGCTAGTTCCGCCCCCCCCCTTGTACTGTACTTTTATCTTTGTATCCATTGAAAACGCTGCAGAATCTGTTGGTGCTTTATAAATAAATAATAATAATAATAATGCACTGTGCTCTTGATCATGCTCAGAAATAAGCTGTTGTTTCAGAATTTGTGTATTTAAAAATATAAAAGAAATGTGCACAATTTTTTATCCACAGTCTACCTGAATTATGAAAATGTAATTCTGCCTTTAGTGCCTGTGATAGCGTGCCACTCTCTGCAGTGTCTGTTTCAGAAAGAAATATTAATTTTAAGTAAATCAAAGAATTGTTTTATTTGGAGTTTTCACATAACTGTATTCTTTCAAACAGAGACCTAAACTTGCAGCAAATACAGTATAGACAATATTTACCAACTATAATATAAACTAACAAGTATAATATTAAACAATGTCAAACAGTTTAATTGTTGGCAACATTTCAAAAAAATGTCCAGGGAAACTTTGCAGCAGAGCAAGCAAGCAGGTTACCAGAGTATTGACAATCGACTGTTCAACTGCTTCACCCACTCAGTTCTACAATAAAAACACACATTTGATAGTAATAGTATAATTTAGACATCCATACCTTGTTATACAGATTACAGAACCAAACTCTCACACGTACCCCATAATATTGACAATACCAGTCTCCGGAACACATTCAGGGCATTTGGTTATTGTTACATCACAGCATCAAAATTAGGCTGACAGATAATTATTAAAATATTAAAAAATATTATTTGGCTTTCTAGCCAGTAGAGGGTTAATAACACAGCAATACAAAGATATTTATCTTTACCATTTTAATTAGTTGTAAAGCTTCCTAGACAGGATGATATTGGAAATACAGACAACTCCCAACCATAGAAAGCACAATCCTACCAATTTTCAATTTCATAATTTACAGTATTTTTTTATGTTTAGTGACATCACAGTAAGAAATGTTTTAGGAAGAGATGTCAAATGAAGTAAAGCAATATGTAAAACAGATGTTTAAAATTGTTAAAGAATAAAATAATTTCTTTACTTTAGAATTTGTACCAGTAAACAGTGATTAATATTGACTTGTTACCCTGGTGTGATCCTTCCTGATACTTATTTAAAACACAAGCTATCGAAAACTACTTAACCCCTTAACGACCAAGGAAGTACAGGGTACGTCCTACAACAAAAGTCAGTTAACGACCAAGGACGTACCTGTACGTCCTTAGAGGTTTCAAGCGGTGGAAGCGATCCTGATCGCTTCCAGCCACTTTCCGGTTATTGCAGTGATGCCTCGATATTGAGGCATCCTGCATTAACACCCCTTGGCCATCGGATGCAGAGAGAACCAATCTGTGGCCCTCTCTGTAACGGACATCGATGGCCGGTATCGTTGGTGGGTGGAAGCTGACGTGGGAGGCGGGTGGGCGGCCATCAATGCGCCCTATGATGTTGTGGGGGGCAGGATTGGGGGCGGGATTGACAGGGGTGCACACAGAGGCGCACGCGTGCACGGGGGCAGGGGTGGGCGCGTGAACGGGGTGGAAGCTGGTGGGAACAGCTACACTACAGAATTTTTTTTGCATAAAAGTGGGATAGAGTGGGGTTAAATTTAATTTAAAAAAAGCATCTAAGGGATCTGGGAGGGGGTGGGGAGTTGGTATTTGGGGGGGAAGCTACACTACAGAAAAAATAAAATTAAATTAAAAAAAAGCATTATTTTTAGTAGACTGGGTACAGACAGCTGCCAGTACCAAAGATGGTTACCAATAAGGTAGAGGGGGGGTTAGAGAGCTGTTTGGGGGGGGGGGGGTCAGGAAGATTGGGGGCTAAGGGGGGGATCCTACACATCAGCTTATGTAAATATGCTAAAAAAATTATTTAAATTTTTTTAAAAGATACCTTTTATTTTAGTACTGGCAGACTTTCTGCCAGTACTTAAGATGGCGGGGAAAATTGTGGGGTGGGGGAGAGAAGAGATCAGGGGGTGTGATGTGTCAGGTGGGAGGCTGATCTCTACACTAAAGCTAAAATTAACCCAGCAAGCTCCCTACAAGCTACCTAATTAACCCCTTCACTGCTTGACATAATACACGTGTGATGCGCAGTGGCATTTAGCGGCCTTCTAATTACCAAAAAGCAACGCCAAAGCCATATATGTCTGCTATTTCTGAGCAAACGGGATCCCAGAGAAGCATTTACAACCATTTGTGTCATAATTGCACAAACTGTTTGTAAATAATTTCAGTGAGAAACCTAAAGTTTGTGAAAGTTTGTGAAAAAGTGAACGTTTTTTTTTTATTTGATCGCATTTGGCGGGGAAATGGTGGCATGAAATATACCAAAATGGGTGTAGATCAATACTTTGGGTTGTCTACTACACTACACTAAAGCTAAAATTAACCCTACAAGCTCCCTAATTAACCCCTTCACTTCTGGGCATAATACACGTGTGGTGCGCAGCTGCATTTAGCGGCCTTCTAATTACCAAGAAGCAACGCCAAAGCCATATATGTCTGCTATTTCTGAACAAAGGGGATCCCAGAGAAGCTTTTACAACCATGTGTGCCATAATTGCACAAGTTGTTTGTAAATAATTTCAGTGGGAAACCTAAAATTGTGAAAGATGTAAAGTTTTTTTTCATTCGATCGCATTTGGCGATGAAATCGTGGCATAAAATATACCAAGATGGGCCTATATCAATACTTGGGGTTGTCTACTACACTACACTAAAGCTAAAATTAACCCTAGAAGCTCCCTACATGCTCCCTAATTAACCCCTTTACTGCTGGGCATAATACACGTGTGGTGCGCAGTGGCATTTAGCGGCCTTCTAATTACCAAAAAGCAACTCCAAAGCCATATATGTCTGCTATTTCTGAACAAAGGGGATCCAAGAGAAGTGTTTACAACCATTTATGCCATAATTGCACAAGTTGTTTGCAAATAATTTCAGTGAGAAACCTAAAGTTTGTGAAAATATTTTTGAAAAAGTGAACAATTTTTTTTATTTGATCTCATTTGGTGGTGAAATATACCAAAATGGGCCTAGATCAATACTTTGGGATGTCTTCTAAAAAAAAATATATACATGTCAAGGGATATTCATGGATTCCGGACAGATATCAGTGTTCCAATGTAACTAGCGCTAATTTTGAAAAAAAGTGGTTTGGAAATAGCAAAGTGCTACTTGTATTTATTGCCCTATAACTTGCAAAAAAAGCAAAAAACATGTAAACATTGGGTATTTCTAAACTCAGGACAAAATTTAGAAACTATTTAGCATGGGTGTTTTTTGGTGGTTGTAGATGTGTAACAGATTTTGGGGGTCAAAGTTAGAAAAAGTGTTTTTTTTTTCATTTTTTCCTCATATTTTATAAATTTTTTATAGTAAATTAAAAGATATGATGAAAATAATTATATCTTTAGAAAGTCCATTTAATGGCGAGAAAAATGGTATATAATATGTGTGGGTATAGTAAATGAGTAAGAGGAAAATTACAGCTAAACACAAACACCACAGAAATGTAAAAATAGCCTTGGTCCCAAACGGACAGAAAATGGCAAAAATGCTGTGGTCATTAAGGGGTTAAACACACACTTATATAAATTATTTTATTATCTCTCCATATGAATTTGGGTATTACAACATTTGATGCATTTTACCTGCCTGCAGAACCTTATAAATATATTAAAAGAAGACATTTATATGTAGAACCTTCAATGTATTACTATTTTAAGCAAAAGCTGTCTTCTCTTCTGCAATTATTAAGCAATACACGATTGTACATTCTAGAAGTTTTACAAGTGCATATTTTAAAGAAGTAAAAAAAAAAACAGGAAACCAGAAAATAAGGAAATGGTTTTTCAGCCACTGATGTGAAAATTAAAATTAGAAGCGGTTGTTGAAATGCATTCATGTTTCTGCCATCTGAATTGATAATACAAAGTAAAATATTCTAGATGACCTCATTGGGCTGAAAAGGGTTTGGATATGGTCTTGTAAATACACTGTTTACATATTTGCAATCTGGTTTACCATGTTATGCCACTGTGCCGGCTTAGGTTCCATGATGGCAATTGCTCATTTAAATATCTATTTACATTTTATTGGAAGAATTCAACAACAGGATACAATTTCATAAAAATAATAAATTTGCTTGATTTTTTTTTTCCAACATCATCTTTGACCTGTTGGAAACCCAGTTTGGCTTTTCTTACAAGGGTTCTCTTGGAACAGCCCCCCCCCCCCCCCATATTAGATAATGTGCATATGTTCAGTTAGCATATGCACAATCAATTCCTGGACTATTAAAAGTGTACAACACATAGCTCTAACTAAACTGCACAATCATCTGAATGTTTTCAGACAAGTATATGGACATAAAAAAAGTTTTTATTAATTATTAAATTACAACAAACTATATAAAATTATTCATTGCATGGTTAAGTGATACAAAAAAATGCATTAAAATACGGTGTCAGTCTATTTCACTATTAAATAAATTAACTGCCATGTTTTAGCTTTGCTTTTTCTACATGAAAATGTCTATGAAATCCTGTATAAGAAATCTGCTTAAACCTGTTGTCATGAGATGCAGGACACGGCAGAGAGGGTACAACACTATTTTATTGTACAGCATGGGAATATACATCTGGTACCATTGATCTCACTTAGTAACTGCTGCATAGACAATAACGGACCTAAGACCACGCCCCCATCCGGTGACGTCACTTCCCACTCTCATCACATCTTCCCCCTTTTCAAAGGACAAAGCATACATTTTTTTTCTGATTTGAATACAACAAATAACAAGGTATACAACAACAGTTTTGTATAGTATATAACAAATAAGTTAAAGAAAATATAAACAGCATGAATTACATCCTGACTTGAACATCGGGGTAGACTACCCTAGTCCACAGTGACCATGGGATTATTCTGCTCATACGTCCGGTCACTGCTCTAACTAGTGCTAATCCCGATATTGGGCCAGAAGTTTCACCACTCTTCCGCTTGATGTAACTCTACATGAACTGTCCTCTGATACAGAAGAAGGTGATTGAGAATCTGCTGGAGGCAAAGACATATCCCAGCTGTGGTCTTGCTGAGGGGAAGGCACCCCTCTTAAAACAGGGGATCCCACCGGCGGTGGTATTGAGGCATTCAGTTCCAAACTCTCAGGTACAGGCTGAAGATGTTTTCAATTTCTATGTGTGACTGTCCCTCCATCAGTAAGGACTACATAATACCTTGGTTCTGGAGAGCGTCCAATTACCGTAGCAGGCGTCTTCCATTTCTTCTCATCATCCAGTTTAATTCTGACACTTTGCCCTGCTTTCAGCTCCTGCAAGGGCCTCACAGAGTGTCTCCTGTTGTAGAAGAATCGATAGCCCCTTTTTGCCTCTTCATCCCTCCTAAGAACTTCGTCCCAAGGAATAGAGCTAGTTGGCTGGAAGACACCCACAGAGGGTAAGGTGGTGCGAATCTGGCATCCTAGCATCAGCTGTGCCGGGCTAAACCCTGTGGCTTGAATGGGAGTTACCCTATAGGACAAGAGGGCCAGGTACGGCTCAGATTGCTTCAAAATGAACTTTGTAGTTTGAACTACCCTTTCAGCCATTCCATTGGCCTGTGGGTAATGTGGACTTGACGTGGAATGTACAAAATCATATTCTCTGCTGAAAGAACTGAACTCTGTGGAAGCAAACTGCATACCGTTATCACTCACCAATTCCATTGGTATGCCCCACCGGGCAAACAAACTCTTGAGACAAGTGATAACGGCTTGACTTCTGATTTCATTCAAGGGTGCAATCTTCAAATACCTGGAATAGTAGTCGATCATGACTAGGTACTTTTCCCCGTGCAGCTCGCACAAATCCGCAGCTATTTTCTGCCATGGGCCTGCAGGCAGTGGAGTAGAAATCAAGGGCTCCCTTCTCTGAGTAGGCCGGCGTTCCCGGCAAAAGGCACATTTTGACACATAGCTTGCAATGTTGGAACTGATCCTAGGCCACCATACTGCCGTAGCTACCGTTTGTCTGCACTTTGTAATGCCTAAGTGGCCATCATGAATCCTGTTTAACATCTCCTGCCGCATGCTAACAGGAATAACAATGCAGTCCTGGAACAGCACCATCCCATCCAGCTCCGTGAGCTGCAACCTTTCTGACTGGTAAGAACTTAAAGATATCCAGGCTGCCCGACTCTCGGGCCAACCTTCTTTTATGTACTTTATAACTTCTTGAAGGTCTGTATCTAAATATGTCTCTTTTCTTATTTGTTCTAGCTTCCCTGAAGAGATGGATTTGGAGGCCAGAACTGAATCTACATACACTTTCACATCTGATTCCGTTGAAGATTATTCAGCAGCAGCCAGCGGGAGCCTGGAAAGTGTATCTGCCACAACCAGTTGTTTCCCCCGGCACATGGACTGCCTGAACGTTGAACCTGAGCAGCCTCATTAGAAGTCTCTGGCATCTTAGGGGTGTTTTGTCGATATCATAGGAGTTGATTAGAGGGACTAGCGGTTTATGGTCAGTCTCCAGACTAAATTTCTCTAAACCCACTAGGTAACGCTGAAAGCGCTCACAGGCCTAAACTGCAGCCAAACACTCTTTCTTAACTTGGGAGTATTTCGACTCAGCAGCCATCAGTGTACGGGAACAGTAGGCAATGGGCTGTAGTTTGTTCTCATTCAACTGCAGGAAGGTGGCCCCTAACCCATAACTGCTCGCATCAGCACTAACCACAGTCTTTTTGGAAGGGTCATAGAACCCCAACACTGGGGCAGACCCCAGCAGGGACTTGACCTGCATAAAAGATTCTTCCTGTGAAGGTCCCCAGACCCAGGCAATATCTTTCTTTAGCAACTCTGTGTTAGGGTGTAGTATAGTGGATAAATCTGGAAGGAACCTGCCCACATAATTTACAAGGCCCAATATTTGTCTCAGCTCATGTACATCAGAAGGACTTTTTATCTGTCAATAGCACACATTTTTTCGGGGTCTGGCTTGATGCCATCCCTATTGATGATATGCCCAAAGTAACATAACTCAGCTGTCCTAAAATGGCATTTTTAACTACAGCCCGGACACTCTAATAGTCTGCAGCACACAGCTCAGTCGCTGATCATGTTCCTCCAATGTAGACCCATACACCAAGATGTCGTCCATGATGACTGCCGTGCCCATGCGGTCTCTTAGGAGAGAACTCATTTCTCTTTGAAAGATTTCAGGAGCAAAGGATATCCCGAAGGGGAGTCTACAGAAGCAAAACCGACCTACCGGTGTAATGAAGGTAGTCAGTTTGCGGCACTTTGGATCTAGAGGTATCTGCCAGAAGCCGCTAGAAGCATCCAATGTAGA
The DNA here is from genome assembly GCF_027579735.1 of Bombina bombina. Taxonomy (NCBI): domain Eukaryota; kingdom Metazoa; phylum Chordata; class Amphibia; order Anura; family Bombinatoridae; genus Bombina; species Bombina bombina. The sequence goes on from NC_069499.1 coordinate 461,377,687, forward strand.
GAAGAACTTCACCCCAGCCAATTTCAGAGCTATGTCTTCAAGTGTCGGCAGCACATATCTCTCTCTCTTCACTGCTTCATTCAGCCTTTTCAAGTCTACGCAGATGCGTACCTTCCCATTTTTCTTCACAACAGGCACAATGGGGTCACGCCAGTCAGTTGCTTCAACAACCTCTTCAATAACCCCCATATTCTTCATACGTAGAATCTCCTTCTCCACTTGAGGCATGAGCGGGAACGGAATTCTACGGGGAGCGGTAATGCTGTATGGGACTGCGTCACCTTTAAGTGATATATACGGACTGGGTTGCAATTCAGTAGGCCCAATTCACCAAACATATCTTCTGAGATCTCATTCACTCTGGCTACTAGGCCCAAACCACAGGCTGCTTTCCTGCTCAATAAGTTGTCAACACACTGACCTCTAATCACATGCACCCATATGGAGAATTTCCTTTGCTTGTACTCACAGCTGGCAAGAAATTTCCCCACACAATCAATCCACCAGGACTATGGACTTTTGTTGTCACTTTCACCAGCTGCGGCTGTCGAGGCAGTTTTATGAATGCTGCAAGGGACATTACAGTGATGTCTGCTCCTGTGTCAATCTTAAAGGCAACTTTGGCTCCCATTACAGTAAGAGTAACCCTCCAATCTTCTTCTGAACCCAGCCGTTCAACAACAGACCCTACAAAGGACACTTCTTGACCCTCCTGGTCGCTATCCACCTGCATCTCCTTACACACCACTTCAAAATGGCCCATTCTGATACATTTTCTATATCTTTTGTCTTTAGCAGGGCATATGACACTCTGATTATGGGCATGGTGGCACAGTGTGCATCGGGCATGCTGCACCCATCCACTTCTGGGCCTATCTGTTGCCCTTGGTCTACCGCTCACATTGTGCCTTTCACTAGCAGCCCTCCTGAACTGTTGAACTTCATCCACAATACTCTCAGACCTCAGATTAGCACGTTGCTTTTTCACCAGTTCACTCCGGGCCATCCTAATAGCTCCATCTAATGTTAAATCAGCCTCCAAATGGAGCTTCAGTGAGACTTCAGCATCTATAATTCCTATGACTATTCTGTCTCTGATTTGCTCCTCTTTAGCAACACCAAACTCACAAAATTCAGCTAGTTCATACAGGCTGCGCACAAATGACTCCACAGATTCTCCCACACGCTGGGCATGTTTGTGAAAACAAGCTCTCTCATGAATCACATTTCTTTTGGGCACAAAGAGGGCACTGAGATTATTCATAACTATGTCAAAGTCAAATTCTTCCCCTTCTTGGAAAGTAAAAGCATTGAACACTGGCTCCACATCTTTCCCCATAGAGTATAAAAGAGAATTAACTTGTACTTCACCACTTTCCTTGTCCAGCTTGGAAGCAATCCTGAAGCGCTGAAACCGCTGACGCCATGTGGGCCAAGCTGCATGCTGAGAAAAATCAAAAGGCTCAGGTGGGGTAAACTTTGACACCATCATCAATCAGGAAATAGAAGCGCAGGCAAGAACTTCTGACACCATGTCATGAGATGCAGGACACAGCAGAGAGGGTACAACACTATTTTATTGTACAGCATGGGATTATACATCTGGTACCATTGACCTCACTTAGTAACTGCAGCAAAGACAATAACGGACCTAAGACCACGCCCCCATCCGGTGACGTCACTTCCCACTCTCATCACACCTGTGTCTTAAGGTTTTTAGTGTGTTCACCTAATCCAAGTATAAGAAAAATATATTTTCAAATTATACTGTGTTCAATAACTTTACTAACTCAAATTGCCTTTTTATAATGGATTTAAATGAAAGGGTTAAACACATAGGGCTAGACTGCAAGTGGCGCCTAAATGTTAGCGCTCAGTCGATATTGAAATATTGCAGACACGTTCATTTGTGCACGTATTACAAGTTGAAAGTATTACAAGCATGTTGGTTTAGCATAACTGAAGACCTTGGGCCCATTTATCAAGCTCTGGATGGAGCTTGAGGGCCCGTGTTCCATAACCTGTCTGGCTGCTCTGGGCAGGCGGACAGACATCTCCGCAATTCAACCCGATCAAGTACGATCCCACACGGTGTGACGTTTCGGAGTATTTCCTCCTTCCTCAGACATAACAAGAAAGTGAATAACAGCTGTGATGAGAGCAGGATGTGATGTCACTAGTTTGTGGGCGGGGCTTAGGTCCGGTGTCTGTGTCGCAGTTAGTTTAGTACAATCAACCTGACTAGATGTGCATTGCTATGCTCTGCAATAAAATAGAGTTGTACCATCATTGCTGTGTCCTGCATATGTCCTGCATCTCATGACATGGTGTCAGAAGTTCTGGACTGCACTTCTGTTCCTGATCGATTGCAATGTCAAAGTTTACCCCACCTGAGCCTTTTGACTTCTCTCAGCCTGCAGCTTGGCCCACATGGCGTCAGCGGTTTCAGCGCTTCAGGATTGCATCCAAACTGAACAAGGAAAGTGGTGAAGTACAAGTTAATTCTCTTTTATACTCTATGGGGAAAGATGTGGAGCCAGTGTTCAATGCTTTTACTTTCCAAGAAGGGGAAGAATTTAACTTTGATATAGTTATGGATAAACTCAGTGCCCACTTTGTGCCCAAAAGAAATGTGATTCATGAGAGAGCTTGTTTTCACAAACGTAATCAGCGTGTGGGAGAATCTGTGGAGTCATTTGTGCGCAACCTGTATGAACTAGCTGAATTCTGTGAGTTTGGTGTTGCTAAAGAAGAGCAAATCAGAGACAGAATAGTTATTGGGATTGCAGATGCTGAAGTCTCACTGAAGCTGCAGTTAGAGCCTGATTTAACATTAGATGGGGCTATTAGGATGGCCCGCCAGAGTAAACTGGTGAAAAAGCAAAGTGCTGATCTGAGGATGGGCGCAACATGCCCGATGCACGTGGTGCTACCGTGCCCATGATCAGAGTGTTATATGCCCGGCCAGGGATAAAAGATGCAGAAAATGTAACAGAATGGGCCATTTTGAAGTGGTGTGTAGAACTGAATACATTAAGGAGATGCAGGTGGACGGTGACCAGGAGGGTCAGGAAGTGTCTTTTGTGGGGTCCGTTGTAGAACGGCCAAGCTCAGAGGAAGATTGGAAAGTTACTTTTACTGTAATGGGAAACAAAGTTGATTTTAAGATTGACAGAGGAGCAGATATCACTGTAATGTCTTTTGCTGAATTTATGAAACTGCCTCGACAGCCCCAGCTGGCGAAGGTTACTACAAATGTCCATAGTCCTGGTGGCCGCATTGATTGTGCAGGGAAATTTCTTGCCAGCTGTGAGTACAAGCAAAGAAAGTTCACCATGTGGGTGCATGTGATTCGAGGTCAGTGTGTTAACAATTTATTGAGCAGAAAAGCAGCCTGTGACTTGGGCCTCGTGGCCAGAGTGAATGAGATTTCCGAAGATATGTTTGGCGAGTTGGGCCTACTGAATTGCAAACCAGTCCGTATAGCACTTAAAAGTGACGCAGTCCCATACAGTATTTCTACTCCTCGTAAAATTTTGTTCCCGCTCATGCCTCAAGTGGAGAAAGAGCTTATGCGCATGAAGTCTATGGGGGTTATTGAAGAGGTTGTTGAAGTGACTGATTGGTGTGCCCCCATTGTTCCAGTTGCAAAGAAAAACGGAAAGGTGCGCATCTGTGTGGACCTGAAAAGGTTGAATGGGGCAGTGAAGAGAGAGAGATTTGTGCTGCCGACATTAGAAGATATAGCTCCGAAGTTGGCTGGGGCGAAGTTCTTTTCCACATTAGACGCTTCTAGCGGCTTTTGGCAGATCTGCCAGGATCCAAAGTGCCGCAAACTGACTATCTTTATCACACCGGTAGGTCGGTTCTGCTTCTGCAGACTCCCCTTTGGGATATCCTCCGCTCCTGAAATCTTTCAAAGGGAAATGAGTTCTCTCCTGAGTGACCATTTGGGCACAGCAGTCGTCATGGACGACATTCTAGTGTATGGGTCTACAGTGGAGGAGCATGATCAGCATTTGAGTTGTGTGCTACAGGCTATCAAAGAGTCTGGGCTGAAGTTGAATAAAGAAAAATGTCATTTTAGGAAAACTGAATTATGCTACTTTGGGCATATCATCAACGGGGATGGCATCAAGCCAGACCCCGAGAAAATTCGTGCTATTGAACAGATGAAAAGCCCTTCTGATGTACATGAGCTGAGACAGATATTGGGCCTTGTAAATTATGTGGGCAAGTTTCTTCCAGATTTATCAACAGTTTTACACCCTATCACAGAGTTGCTTAAGAAAGACGTTGCCTGGGTCTGGGGACCTTCACAAGAAAAAGCTTTCCTGCATGCCAAGTCCCTGATGGGGTCTGCCCCAGTGCTGGGGTTCTACGACCCTTCAAAAAAGACTGTGATTAGTGCCGATGCAAGCAGTTATGGGTTGGGGGCTGCACTCCTGCAGCTGAACGAAAATAAACTACAGCCCATCGCCTACTGTTCCCGCACACTGACGGCTGCAGAGTCAAAATACGCTCAAATTGAGAAAGAGTGCCTGGCTGCAGTTTGGGCCTGTGAGCGCTTCCAGCGCTATCTAGTGGGTTTGGAGAAATTTAGTCTGGAAACTGACCACAAACCGCTAGTCCCTCTAATCAACTCTTATGACATTGACAAAACACCCTTGAGATGCCAGAGACATTTAATGAGACTGCTCAGGTTCAATGTTCAGGCAGTGCATGTGCCGGGGAAACAACTGGTTGTGGCGGATAAACTATCCAGGCTCCCGCTGGCTGCTGCTGAAGAATCCTCCACAGAATCGGATGTGAAAGTGTATGTTGATTCAGTTCTGGCCTCTAAGTCCATTTCTTCAAGGAAACTGGAAGAAATAAAGAAAGAGACATATTTGGACACAGATCTGCAAGAAGTTATAAGGTACATAAAAGAAGGCTGGCCCGAGAGCCGGGCAGCCTGGATGTCTTTAAATGCTTACCAGCCAGAGAGGTCGCAGCTCACGGAGCTGGAGGGGTTGGTGCTGTTCCAAGACCGCATTGTAATTCCTGTCAGCATGAGGAAGGAGATGTTAAACAGGATTCACGATGGCCACTTAGGCATTACAAAGTGCATAGAAAGGGCAGCTACAACTGTGTGGTGGCCTGGGATCAGCTCCGACATTGCAAATCACGTGTCTAAATGTGCCTTTTGCCGGGAACGCCGGCCTACTCAGAGAAGGGAGCCCTTGATGTCTACTCCGCTGCCTGCGGGGCCATGGCAGAAAATAGCTGCTGATTTGTGCGAACTGCACGGGAAAAAGTTCCTTGTTGTGATCGACTACTATTCCAGGTATTTGGAGATTGCACCCCTGAATGATATCACAAGTCAGGCCGTTATCATTCGCCTGAAGAGCTTGTTCGCCCGCTGGGGCATTCCAATGGAGCTAGTGAGTGATAATGGTATGCAGTTCGCTTCTACAGAGTTCAGTGCTTTCAGCAGGGAGTATGATTTTGTACATTCCACGTCAAGTCCACATTATCCGCAGGCCAACGGAATGGCTGAAAGGGCAGTTCAAACAACAAAATTCATTCTAAAGCAATCTGAGCCGTACCTAGCCCTCTTGTCATACAGGGTGACGCCCATTCAAGCCACCGGGTTTAGCCCAGCACAGCTGATGCTAGGACGCCAGATTCGCACCACTTTACCCTCAGTGGGTGTCTTCAAGCCGCCTGGCCCTGTTCCTCGGGGCGAAGTCCTTAGGAGGGATGAAGAGGCCAATAAGGGTTATCGTTTCTTCTACGACAGGAGACATTCTGTCAGGCCCTTACAGGAACTGAAAGCGGGCCAAACTGTCAGAATTAAACTGGATGATGAGAAGAAATGGAAGACGCCTGCTACGGTAGTTGGCCGCTCTCCAGAACCAAGGTCTTATACAGTCCTTACGGAGGGAGGGACGGTTACACGCCGTAACTGAAGACATCTTCAGTCTGTACCTGAGAGTCTGGAACTGGATGCCTCAGTACCACCGCCGGTGGGATCCCCTGTTCTAAGAGAGGTGCCTTCCCCTCAGCAAGACCACAATGGGGATATATCTTTGCCTCCAGTGGACTCTTGTTCACCATCTTCTGTATCAGAGGACAGTTCATGCAAGGTTACATCAAGCGGAAGAGTGGTGAAACTTCCGGCCCGATATAGGGACTGACTTTAGCTAGAACAGTGACCGGAAGTATGGGCAGAATAATCCCATGGTCACTGTGGACTTGGGTAGTCTACCCCGATGTCCAAGTCAGGATGTAATTTATTTGTTCATGTTTTCTAACCTATTTGTTTATATAATGTTCAAAAACAAAAATGTTGTTGTATACTCTGTTGGTGTACCTTGTTATTTGTTATATGCAAATGTATGCTTCGCCTTTGAAAAAGGGGAAGATGTGATGAGAGCAGGATGTGATGTCACTAGTTTGTGGGCGGGGCTTAAGTCTGGTGTCTGTGTCGCAGTTAGTTTAGTACAATCAACCTGACTAGATGTGTATTGCTATGCTATGCAATAAAATAGAGTTGTACCATCATTGCTGTGTCCTGCATATGTCCTGCATCTCATGACAACAGCAACCTCTATGGGGCCCATTTATCAAAGGGCTTGCGGACCTGATCCGACACTGCGGATCAGGTACGCAAGACCTCGCTAAATGCGGAGAGCAATACGCTCTCCGCATTTAACATTGCACCAGCAGCTCACAAGAGCTGCTGGTGCAACGCCGCCCCCTGCTGATTCGCGGCCAATCGGCCGCCAGCAGGGAGGTGTCAATCAACCCGATCGTATTCGATCGGGTTGATTTCCGGCGATTTCTGTCCGCCTGCTCAGAGCAGGCGGACAGGGTTATGGAGCAGCGGTCTTTAGACCGCTGCTTCATAACTTGTGTTTCTGGCGAGTCTGAAGACTCGCCAGAAACACGGCCCTTCAAGCTCCATACGGAGCTTGATAAATGGGCCTGTATAAATACACATACGTGAACATAAAACCACCTACTAATCATAATCAAGTGATTTGAATCAGCTGGAAGCATCAGGCGCATAGCATGAGTCACTAGGGGCGTTGTCCGTTGCCTTAGTAACCAGCCAAACAAATTTTAACTAAACAACGTGGCTAATTAGATAAAAACAATGTTGCTCTTATGCTGACACAGTGGCCCATATTTATCAAGCTCCGTACGGAGCTTGAAGGGCCGTGTTTCTTCAGACTCGCCAGAAACACAAGTTATGAAGCAGCGGTCACAAACATCGGCGGAAATCAACCAGATTGAGTACGATCGGGTTGATTGACACCCCCTGCTGGCGGCCCATTGGCTGCCAGTCTGCAGGGGGCGGCGTTGCACCAGCAGCTCTTGTGAGCTGCTGGTGCAATGCTGAATACAGCGAGCGTATTGCTCGCTGTATTCGGCAAGGTCTAGCGGACCTGATCCGCACTGTCGGATCAGGTCCGCCAGACCTTGATAAATAGGGGCCTATATATCCATGATTAACAATTACAACTTATTATGGGCGGACTTCTGAGTTACTCATAAATACAACGGCAACTCCTATGGCCAGAAGCAAAAGTATAATGACTATTAGTAAAATACTATGCAGTCATATATCTATGCGGGCAAATTACATAAGTCTGCTATCAACATAATATGAAGATAAAGAAAAAGAAAAAAGGAAAAAAGGAAAAAAGAGAAGAAAAAGAGGAAAAGAAAAACACATAGAAGAAGCACAGAATAAAGAGCAAAAAAATCCAAAAAATATAGAGCAAAAAAATAAAAATGAGCAATAAAACAAATAAGAATGACATAGTATGACATTTAGACAAAAGAGAATGACATAGTACGACTCATAGATCGAGGGTTGGGTCTCTTGGTAGTTTGGAGTATGTCAGGTTATCATTCAGATGAGTGTTGATTTCCTCCTGATAGTAGTGGTAGTCCATAATTACTATAGCACCTCCCTTGTCGGCCCTCCTCACCACTATAGTATTATCCCCAGTCAGTTTTTTCATAGCTGTTCTTTCATTCTTAGTAAGGTTAAACCTTACACTATCTCTTTGAGATTCAGTGGAGTGGTTCAGCTCTGTTTCCAGTTTTTTACAAAATGTCTGGATCATGGCGTTAGTGCTTTTCGGGTCAAATGTGCCTCTTTTCCTTAGACCCACAACCTGTTCTTTCTCTGTTGAGCCAAATAATTATTTCAGTCTTAATGTCCGCTGGAAGTGCTGAATGTCAATATGGAGGTCAAATCTGTCTGTATATTTAGTTGGGACAAACAAAAGGCCTTTTTTGTAGGAGCGACAGTTCGTCCTCTGACAGTCATCTCTGGCTAATATTCACCACTATATGTTCACTCATCTCCTTCTCGTGGTCTGTTTCTTATTCTTGAAATGCCCCCTCCTCGGGTGGGGGTGTCCCCTCCAGCGTTTTTTGACCTTGTTGTTATTCCTTCTCTTTGTATACCTGTCGGTATATCTTGTCCTGATATGCTGTCTGAATCTGTGTCCGATCCTGAGCTGTCTTCTGTAGCTAGATTCCATGGCCTCCTTGCCCTGTATCTTCTTGGGCGGAATTCTCTAAGCCTCTGTCTCTCTTCTGGCTTGAGTAGCTATTTGTAGACTTTCTTTTCTCTGTAATCCTCCAGTACAGCTTCAAATGTTCTGTTCTTAAATGCTGTTAGTTCTTTTTGATATTGCTCCAGCTGTGTCAATAGTTTAGTCTCCCATTCTTCATCCTCAATCTGGGATAGAGCTGTGGTGTTTTCTGTGGTGAAATGTTCTATTTCAGTTTTTAGCTTGCATTAGCAGGCTTCTAACCTCTTGTATAACAAATAGCATTAGATCAAGTGCACACTTATTTAAAATGTCTGCGCACATAAGTCCTACAGGAGTACATTAATATGTAGAGAAAAAAAAATTACTTTTTAGTTTTAAATATTTATTTCTATATATATTTTTAGGCATTCTCATATTTATTTCTTTTGTTTGTATTGGTATGACACAAAAAAGTAGCGGAAAACCCCCCAAATCTGACACATTCCATGCAAAACTCCAAAAATGGACTGGACAAAATTATTGGCCCTCTCAATTTAATATTTGGTAGCACACCCCTTGGAAAAAATAACTGAAATCAATTGCTTCCTGTAACCATCACTGAGTTTCTTACACCTCTCTACTGGAACTGCTCCAGGTCTCTCAGATTGGAAGGGTTCCTTTTCCCAACTGCTGTTTTGAGATCTCTCCACAGGTGCTCTATGGGATTGAGATCTGGACTCATTGCTGGCCAGTTCAGTACTCTCCAGTGCTTTTTCTTAAACCATTTTTGGGTGCTTTTTTGACGTGTGCTTTGGGTCATTGTCCTGCTGTAAGACCCATGACCTCTGATGGAGACCCAACTTTTTAAATTGCACCACAGAATTCTTTGGTAGTCTTCAGATTTCATAATGACATGCACACAATCAAGACATCCAGTGCCTGAAGCAGCAAAGCAGCCCAAAAACATCAGTGAACTTCGACCATGTTTGACTATAGGGACTTTATTCTTTTCTTTAAAAGCCTCGTTTCTTTTTCTGAAAATAGCAGAATGATGGACTTTATGAAAAAGCTGTACTTTTGTTTCATCTGTCCAAAGCTGAACTTTTGTTTCATCTGTCCACGGTGTAATTAGCACTGCCCTGATTGGGAGGTAAAGCCTGTCCATCACACACATGTACATCCTCCTGAGGACAGGGACGGTAGAGATGCGGCGCCGTTATTGAACATGTCGGTAGAAAAAAGTAAATTTTCTAACAATTTTACATTTACTAACACAAATTTTATGATGCAGCTGCATTTCATTTCTCTATACTCATCCACCAGTACTGATATTTACATTTAGCACTTTAGAACTATTGACTGGTCCTTTAAGTAGGTGTCTGGAGCACTACATGACAGGAAATAGTGCTGCCATCTAGTGCTCTTGCAAATGGATACTATTCTTGCAAAACTGCTGCCATATAGTGCTCCAGAAATAGGCCGGCTCCTAAGCATACATCCCTGCTTTTTAACAAAAGATACCAAGAGAACCAAGAAAAATTTATAATAAGCAGGCAGATCACAAAAATGTAATAAGCTCAAATATAGGGCTCTATTTATTAAGTATCGAGGGAACATGATTCGAATTTCACCAGAAATGCTTGTGCAATGCAGCCCTCTGCTCACTGGCGGCCAATCAGCCACTAGCAGGGGCTGTCAATCATCCCAATCGTATCGGATCAGGATGACCTTTTAGGTGGCGGAAAGGGTAAGGAGCATTGGTCTTAAGACCGCTGCTACTTAACTTTCATTTCAGGCAAGCCTGGCAGAATGGGACCTGAAGCAGCATGCACTGCTTGATAAATGGAAGTATACAGAGAAAGAATCAGGAGTCCCGATGGCTTGTAAATTGATCAAAAGGCTTTATTGGCTTAAAACAAAAAGCAACAGCTCTTGGGTTACAGGAACTTTTTCAAAGCTGCAGCTCAGGGTAGTGGTCACAGCTGCTGACGCGTTTCGGCCTTGTCTGCCGTAGTCATAGCATGTTTTAGTGACCACTGCTCTGAGTTTAAAAAGACAAAGAATGCCTCCCATTGGGTAAAACAAAACACACCCTTTTAGAGCCGTAAAACATTAACTTACAATAAACAAAAACAAAGGCATTTTACATATGCACTAAACTGACTATTTCTGACATGTGTTATAGAGGAATATGATAACGATAGTTAGATTGCTATTGGAAGTTAGGGAGATTATGTCAAGGATGGGGACTACTAGATAATCATAGCTGACTTTAGTTGGTTCTGTCCTACGTTTTACGTTTTATGTATACTTTACGTTTTATGTATACTTGTGGATTATCTTTGGCCAACCTACATGGATTGCTATTTAATTAGTTATCAAAAAATTAGGCTGGTATATTTCCCATCTAGGAATAACTTTGTTTAATATATTATGTTATTCTAATTTTTGATTTAATTAAATCTATTGTTGGAAATTTTACTCTTGGTTACTATTTGCTCATTGCATAAAGGTTATTATCTGTTTTTCCTAGTATTAATATGATGTATGTTGAAAATGATCTGGTGTGTAAACCAGTGTGTCATAGCATAATATTATCATATTTAAAATGTAATGACACTTGGTATATAATTGACACTTTTTGTGAGCGCCTTTTGAAACTTAAGATGCATATATATATATATAGCACGCTACCTTAAATATAGCTAAGTAACTTTGATCTAAGGTTATATCTGATATAGAGTTTAGCTTCCTTACTGCTATGTTAATAATTGATCATGTACGAACTGACAGTATGAATGTCTTGCCACATTTTAAGAATCTTTGCCACTAATTGTTGATTAATGTATTTATTATTAATTCATTGGTTTAATAAATGGTTTAATAAAGTGTCAAGATAAATTCTTGATGTTGAATCTTAGTCCTTAGGGTTAATGGGAAACCCCTCCGGGGGTATGTACTAATAAACAAACTCCAACAGAAATGTCAGTGAATGGATGTCAATATTGACAACTGTGTCAGAACCAAAGTAAATATAAATGTTGGTGTCAGTGTTGTTATTTATGACACTATTGATACTAACAGTCACATTGTTTTACTCTAATCTAATTTAATTTAATTTAGTTTTCAACAAGTTTATTTTAACACCTTTACTTCCAAAAGTTGATTAAATCAAATTCGCTATTGAGTCCTGTGGGCCATCTTGTGTCTAATTTCAGAATCCAATAGACCTCCTCTCTTGCCAAGAGAGTCAACCTATCTCCACCTCTGTTTGGGGGTAGGATGTGTTTTGCAATGGTCCATTTGAGAGTTTTTGGACTATTACCATGCACTTGGCTAAAGTGTGTTATGAGAGGTGTCGTAAGTGTGCCTTGTTTTATGTTGTTGACGTGTTCCCGTATCCTTGATCTGACCTCCCGTGTGGTCATACCTACATATTGTAGGTTACATTCAGAGCACGTCAAAACATAAACCACATAGGTGGATCTGCAGTTGTAACATCTGTCATGTGCAAATCGTTCACCTGTTTTTGCACTGTTGAACTCACTACCGGGAAGCAGATGTTTGCAAGCTATGCAATCATAGTAGTGGCATCAAAAAAACCCCCTCGTAGTTAACCAAGTGTTTTGTTCTCTGATGTTGGTATTACGGAGTTGTGTGGGTGCTATCTTATTACCTATAGTAGTACCCCTTTTAAATGCAAACCGACAGCCCTGTTTCATTGTGTCGACAAGGCCCTCATCCGCCAATAGTAGTGGGAGATGTTTAGAAACAATATCACAAACTTCCCCAAATTGGTCACTGTATTTTGTTAAGAAAGTGACTCTTCGTATCTCCCCTTCTTGTTTGGTCCCACTGTCTTGTGTTAACAAAGTTGTCCTATCTCTTTTGCTCACCTCCTTTTTTATGGCTGTGACCATAGGTTTAGGGTAACTACGAGAAACTAATCTGTCTACCAATTCATTGGCTTAAGTTTCATAGGTGGTTCTAGTAGAACAGTTCCTGAAAGTCCTAACGAACTGACCCTTCGCTATTGCTTTGAAGATTCGACTCGGATGGTTGCTTTTAGCATGCAAGATAGTATTCTTTGCTGTGGGTTTTCTAAAAACACTAGTTGTTATACTGCCTTTTCCTTTATCTGGTGTCCCAACCAATGTTACATCTAGGTAATTGATGCTTTTGGTGTTAAATTCAAATGTGAAGCCTAATCCTAGGGTGTTGTTATTTAATCCTTCAACAAACTGATCGATTTCTGTTGTGTCACCCTGCCAAACCACCAGAAGATCATCAATAAATCTTTTGTAAAATGTGATATTTGGCCTGTGCTGGTTTCTATCTCCATAGATGTGGGACTGCTCCCACCAACCCATGTATAGGTTGGCGTAGGATGGGGCAAACTTGGCCCCCATAGCAGTCCCACATCTCTGGAGGTAGAATACGCCATCAAATGTGAAATAATTATGGGTTAAAAGAAAATTGGTAACCCGTAATATATAGCTAATCTGTTCGTCCTCAAACTGGTCTGATCTTACCAGGAAATGTCTAACTGCTTTTATCCCTTGTTTGTGAGGTATGGAAGAATAAAGCGATTTAACATCTATAGTTAGCCATACATTATTTTCATTCCAACCTTCATGCTCTAGAAGGTTGAGCAGATGTTTAGTGTCCGCTAGGTGGCTTTGTAGACTCTCCACAAAAGGACTCTCCACAAAAGATTTATTGATGATCTTCTGGTGGTTTGGCAGGGTGACACAACAGAAATCGATCAGTTTGTTGAAGGATTAAATAACAACACCCTAGGATTAGGCTTCACATTTGAATTTAACACCAAAAGCATCAATTACCTAGATGTAACATTGGTTGGGACACCAGATAAAGGAAAAGGCAGTATAACAACTAGTGTTTTTAGAAAACCCACAGCAAAGAATACTATCTTGCATGCTAAAAGCAACCATCCGAGTCGAATCTTCAAAGCAATAGCGAAGGGTCAGTTCGTTAGGACTTTCAGGAACTGTTCTACTAGAACCACCTATGAAACTCAAGCCAATGAATTGGTAGACAGATTAGTTTCTCGTAGTTACCCTAAACCTATGGTCACAGCCATAAAAAAGGAGGTGAGCAAAAGAGATAGGACAACTTTGTTAACACAAGACAGTGGGACCAAACAAGAAGGGGAGATACGAAGAGTCACTTTCTTAACAAAATACAGTGACCAATTTGGGGAAGTTTGTGATATTGTTTCTAAACATCTCCCACTACTATTGGCGGATGAGGGCCTTGTCGACACAATGAAACAGGGCTGTCGGTTTGCATTTAAAAGGGGTACTACTATAGGTAATAAGATAGCACCCACACAACTCCGTAATACCAACATCAGAGAACAAAACACTTGGTTAACTACGAGGGGGTTTTTTAGATGCCACTACTATGATTGCATAGCTTGCAAACATCTGCTTCCCGGTAGTGAGTTCAACAGTGCAAAAACAGGTGAACGATTTGCACATGACAGATGTTACAACTGCAGATCCACCTATGTGGTTTATGTTTTGACGTGCTCTGAATGTAACCTACAATATGTAGGTATGACCACACGGGAGGTCAGATCAAGGATACGGGAACACGTCAACAACATAAAACAAGGCACACTTACGACACCTCTCATAACACACTTTAGCCAAGTGCATGGTAATAGTCCAAAAACTCTCAAATGGACCATTGCAAAACACATCCTACCCCCAAACAGAGGTGGAGATAGGTTGACTCTCTTGGCAAGAGAGGAGGTCTATTGGATTCTGAAATTAGACACAAGATGGCCCACAGGACTCAATAGCAAATTTGATTTAATCAACTTTTGGAAGTAAAGGTGTTAAAATAAACTTGTTGAAAACTAAATTAAATTAAATTAGATTAGAGTAAAACAATGTGACTGTTAGTATCAATAGTGTCATAAATAACAACACTGACACCAACATTTATATTTACTTTGGTTCTGACACAGTTGTCAATATTGACATCCATTCACTGACATTTCTGTTGGAGTTTGTTTATTAGTACATACCCCCGGAGGGGTTTCCCATTAACCCTAAGGACTAAGATTCAACATCAAGAATTTATCTTGACACTTTATTAAACCATTTATTAAACCAATGAATTAATAATAAATACATTAATCAACAATTAGTGGCAAAGATTCTTAAAATGTGGCAAGACATTCATACTGTCAGTTCGTACATGATCAATTATTAACATAGCAGTAAGGAAGCTAAACTCTATATCAGATATAACCTTAGATCAAAGTTACTTAGCTATATTTAAGGTAGCGTGCTATATATATATATATATATATGCATCTTAAGTTTCAAAAGGCGCTCACAAAAAGTGTCAATTATATACCAAGTGTCATTACATTTTAAATATGATAATATTATGCTATGACACACTGGTTTACACACCAGATCATTTTCAACATACATCATATTAATACTAGGAAAAACAGATAATAACCTTTATGCAATGAGCAAATAGTAACCAAGAGTAAAATTTCCAACAATAGATTTAATTAAATCAAAAATTAGAATAACATAATATATTAAACAAAGTTATTCCTAGATGGGAAATATACCAGCCTAATTTTTTGATAACTAATTAAATAGCAATCCATGTAGGTTGGCCAAAGATAATCCACAAGTATACATAAAACGTAAAGTATACATAAAACGTAAAACGTAGGACAGAACCAACTAAAGTCAGCTATGATTATCTAGTAGTCCCCATCCTTGACATAATCTCCCTAACTTCCAATAGCAATCTAACTATCGTTATCATATTCCTCTATAACACATGTCAGAAATAGTCAGTTTAGTGCATATGTAAAATGCCTTTGTTTTTGTTTATTGTAAGTTAATGTTTTGCGGCTCTAAAAGGGTGTGTTTTGTTTTACCCAATGGGAGGCATTCTTTGTGTTTTTAAACTCAGAGCAGTGGTCACTAAAACATGCTATGACTACGGCAGACAAGGCCGAAACGCGTCAGCAGCTGTGACCACTACCCTGAGCTGCAGCTTTGAAAAAGTTCCTGTAACCCAAGAGCTGTTGCTTTTTGTTTTAAGCCAATAAAGCCTTTTGATCAATTTACAAGCCATCGGGACTCCTGATTCTTTCTCTGTATACTATTACCAACCAGAAAGGAGACGCCGATACTTGCCCTCAAATCAATACACTTTCAAATCCTCCAACCTGTACGATCGGGGCTTACACGGAGAACGGAGCGTCAACAGGAAGGTGACGTCACACGCTCCAGGCAGGCACGCGCAAACCAACGGACCACAGACAGCGAGAAACTCGAGGAGGGGAGCAAGCGGCACGGCCGAATTCCTGCAGCAAGCGGTGATTTGACTCCCCCAGGACCGAGTCTTCCAGCGCTGGTGAATGTGAGTGAGACCCTGAGCGGTTGAATGTAGAGTTTGCTAAATGTGCATATCAATCTAACTTTCAGCTTTAGACTGAACTGTGAAGTGTGGGATTTGAACTGTGGCATACCTGTAATGGTTTAGACACTCAGAGGCAATACATGCGGATAGGAGTAAAACAAACTTTGCATATATTTTCTCTCGTTTGGGGTCTGGTTACCCAATCTCTCCTAGGCATGTACAGCAGCTGCTAAGAGGTGAAATCTAGGAGCCAAAGTGCTCCAGCCTCGGTGAGGGCAACTTGTATACTTTTGTTGACTTCTGCTTTTTATTGTGATAGATATCCAACGGCAGTTGCAAGCAACAGCACTTGCTAATACTGTTGAGAGAGTTGAAAATAACTCAGCAGTTATACATATTACCAGCACGGTAAATTTGAGTTACAGAACACAACACTATGACTGATATGGAGGACATTAACGAAATATTTGTGCTTAAAACCTCCCTTCAGGGGAGAGGGACAGACATTGAACTAGACAAGGTTTTCACCACTGATAAATCACAACTGACACTGAGCTCCCTCTTTGATGACATGGAAATTCTATTAAAGAAAGAAATGAAAACAAAATGTGATATCCAGATATTAATGAGGTATCATGAAATGGGGATAGTCCCAAGGGGGCTAAGAGTGAACAAATTCCCCACGTTCATTACAGAAGACAAGGAGTTCATAAGTCGATGGAATGAGACATTAACAGACTGTTCTTTAAAACTCATTTTACTTATTGTGGAATTTAAGTCTGTCTTGTTAAAAGAGATAGTGGTTCAGATTGGGTTAACCCAATCTGAGCTCAACAAAAGGAAAGATTATGACGATTTTTTGAAATTTGATAATATTCTGTCAAATAGTATTATGGAGGCTAAAAAATTGTTACTAGAAATTAAGCATAAAAAATATGTTAGGGATCAAACTGATTATGACTTAAATAGAGTGTATATTTGGCATAAGAGAGATAAATCTACCACTAGAAATTTTCAGTCCTATAATAGAGGTTACAGAGGGAGGAGGGGCAGAGGCAGAGGGAGAAGAGGCAGAGGTAGCTATCAATCAGACAATAGAAGAGTGAGGTTCAGTGACAGCGAGGCAGAATCCACAGATGGCTACTCCAGCTCTGAAGGTGACCTTGAATTCACCCAAGACAAAGGCCCACCCCCTGCACAAAACATTACCCCCACCCCTTCCACCTCTCTGGCTACTGGTGCACAGGCAGACATGATGGTCAAACCTAAGATAAAATCAATTTTGGTTCAGACACCATCCTTGCACCAAGAGCCAGAGAGAATGAAACTTGACACTAAATATATTTCATCCAATGAGATGAAAGATACAAGTCAAAAAACTAGTAGTGACATTGAGAAGGTTTTTTGCTTGGGCCCAGTTGGTCAGGAGAGGGGGGGGCCAAGCACAACAAACAAACAGGACCCCCAAACACCAACACCAAACCAGAGAACCACAGACCCAACCAGGTCCAACAGATACCCCCAGAGGCAACAGAAAAGTGGTTACCACACAAAATATCAATAAGAGCAGGTGAAAATGTCATTAATTTATCAAAACATACACTAACAGAGCTTGAAATAAGAGTCTTGGACAAAGGCTTGAATTTTGTCCCTACAGCTGATTTTAATTTGTTTTCAACACTACTAGATGTCAATAGATTTATCAGGACATTAACACTTAAAAAACATTTTAAACAAGACACATATGAGTTAACAGATACAATTGTTAATCCACCAAATAGAACTGATCTCACTTTTAGTGAAAATTGTGACATAGTAGCCCTTGATGAATTGTATGCACAAGGGACTGTGGGGCAAACTAATAACATTTCCTTACCCAAATTTAAAGGAAATTCTACGTTTTACCCTATACAAAGAAGGGGGCATATACTGGAAATTTTCCAAAAAAGGGTTGAAAAGGACCTCACAACACTTGCCACCACAATCAGCTCTCAAAGTAAGAAAAAAGCCAATTTATCTTTGAGAGAAAAAGAGGCCCTGATAGGGCTTCAGAGAAATGAAAATTTGGTCATAAGAGCCGCAGATAAGGGCGGCTCAGTCGTAGTGATGGACAGGGATCAGTTCATCAATGAGGCCAAAAGACAGTTGCTAGATGAGAAACAATATTTTCAATTGAGAAAGGACCCCACAGATGAATACAGTTTTGAACTGGAACATCTGTTAGATGAAGGTAGGGAATTAGGACTATTTGATGATGATACCTTCAATTATTTACTAGTAAGATTTCCCATTAGGCCCACCTTCAATCACTTGCCCAAGGTTCATAAACCTGGAGCAGAGGTTCAAGGAAGACCAATCGTTAGTGGGATTGGCTCACTCACAGAAAGACTCTCACAATGGTTGGATGCTATACTCCAACCTTTTGTGGAGAGTCTACAAAGCCACCTAGCGGACACTAAACATCTGCTCAACCTTCTAGAGCATGAAGGTTGGAATGAAAATAATGTATGGCTAACTATAGATGTTAAATCGCTTTATTCTTCCATACATCACAAACAAGGGATAAAAGCAGTTAGACATTTCCTGGTAAGATCAGACCAGTTTGAGGACGAACAGATTAGCTATATATTACGGGTTACCAATTTTCTTTTAACCCATAATTATTTCACATTTGATGGCGTATTCTACCTCCAGAGATGTGGGACTGCTATGGGGGCCAAGTTTGCCCCACCCTACGCCAACCTATACATGGGTTGGTGGGAGCAGTCCCACATCTATGGAGATAGAAACCAGCACAGGCCAAATATCACATTTTACAAAAGATTTATTGATGATCTTCTGGTGGTTTGGCAGGGTGACACAACAGAAATCGATCAGTTTGTTGAAGGATTAAATAACAACACCCTAGGATTAGGCTTCACATTTGAATTTAACACCAAAAGCATCAATTACCTAGATGTAACATTGGTTGGGACACCAGATAAAGGAAAAGGCAGTATAACAACTAGTGTTTTTAGAAAACCCACAGCAAAGAATACTATCTTGCATGCTAAAAGCAACCATCCGAGTCGAATCTTCAAAGCAATAGCGAAGGGTCAGTTCGTTAGGACTTTCAGGAACTGTTCTACTAGAACCACCTATGAAACTCAAGCCAATGAATTGGTAGACAGATTAGTTTCTCGTAGTTACCCTAAACCTATGGTCACAGCCATAAAAAAGGAGGTGAGCAAAAGAGATAGGACAACTTTGTTAACACAAGACAGTGGGACCAAACAAGAAGGGGAGATACGAAGAGTCACTTTCTTAACAAAATACAGTGACCAATTTGGGGAAGTTTGTGATATTGTTTCTAAACATCTCCCACTACTATTGGCGGATGAGGGCCTTGTCGACACAATGAAACAGGGCTGTCGGTTTGCATTTAAAAGGGGTACTACTATAGGTAATAAGATAGCACCCACACAACTCCGTAATACCAACATCAGAGAACAAAACACTTGGTTAACTACGAGGGTTTTTTTTAGATGCCACTACTATGATTGCATAGCTTGCAAACATCTGCTTCCCGGTAGTGAGTTCAACAGTGCAAAAACAGGTGAACGATTTGCACATGACATATGTTACAACTGCAGATCCACCTATGTGGTTTATGTTTTGACGTGCTCTGAATGTAACCTACAATATGTAGGTATGACCACACGGGAGGTCAGATCAAGGATACGGGAACACGTCAACAACATAAAACAAGGCACACTTACGACACCTCTCATAACACACTTTAGCCAAGTGCATGGTAATAGTCCAAAAACTCTCAAATGGACCATTGCAAAACACATCCTACCCCCAAACAGAGGTGGAGATAGGTTGACTCTCTTGGCAAGAGAGGAGGTCTATTGGATTCTGAAATTAGACACAAGATGGCCCACAGGACTCAATAGCGAATTTGATTTAATCAACTTTTGGAAGTAAAGGTGTTAAAATAAACTTGTTGAAAACTAAATTAAATTAAATTAGATTAGAATAAAACAATGTGACTGTTAGTATCAATAGTGTCATAAATAACAACACTGACACCAACATTTATATTTACTTTGGTTCTGACACAGTTGTCAATATTGACATCCATTCATTGACATTTCTGTTGGAGTTTGTTTATTAGTACATACCCCCGGAGGGGTTTCCCATTAACCCTAAGGACTAAGATTCAACATCAAGAATTTATCTTGACACTTTATTAAACCATTTATTAAACCAATGAATTAATAATAAATACATTAATCAACAATTAGTGGCAAAGATTCTTAAAATGTGGCAAGACATTCATACTGTCAGTTCGTACATGATCAATTATTAACATAGCAGTAAGGAAGCTAAACTCTATATCAGATATAACCTTAGATCAAAGTTACTTAGCTATATTTAAGGTAGCGTGCTATATATATATATATATATATATATATATATATATATATGCATCTTAAGTTTCAAAAGGCGCTCACAAAAAGTGTCAATTATATACCAAGTGTCATTACATTTTAAATATGATAATATTATGCTATGACACACTGGTTTACACACCAGATCATTTTCAACATACATCATATTAATACTAGGAAAAACAGATAATAACCTTTATGCAATGAGCAAATAGTAACCAAGAGTAAAATTTCCAACAATAGATTTAATTAAATCAAAAATTAGAATAACATAATATATTAAACAAAGTTATTCCTAGATGGGAAATATACCAGCCTAATTTTTTGATAACTAATTAAATAGCAATCCATGTAGGTTGGCCAAAGATAATCCACAAGTATACATAAAACGTAAAGTATACATAAAACGTAAAACGTAGGACAGAACCAACTAAAGTCAGCTATGATTATCTAGTAGTCCCCATCCTTGACATAATCTCCCTAACTTCCAATAGCAATCTAACTATCGTTATCATATTCCTCTATAACACATGTCAGAAATAGTCAGTTTAGTGCATATGTAAAATGCCTTTGTTTTTGTTTATTGTAAGTTAATGTTTTGCGGCTCTAAAAGGGTGTGTTTTGTTTTGCCCAATGGGAGGCATTCTTTGTCTTTTTAAACTCAGAGCAGTGGTCACTAAAACATGCTATGACTATGGCAGACAAGGCCGAAACGCGTCAGCAGCTGTGACCACTACCCTGAGCTGCAGCTTTGAAAAAGTTCCTGTAACCCAAGAGCTGTTGCTTTTTGTTTTAAGCCAATAAAGCCTTTTGATCAATTTACAAGCCATCGGGACTCCTGATTCTTTCTCTGTATACTATTACCAACCAGAAAGGAGACGCCGATACTTGCCCTCAAATCAATACACTTTCAAATCCTCCAACCTGTACGATCGGGGCTTACACGGAGAACGGAGCGTCAACAGGAAGGTGACGTCACACGCTCCAGGCAGGCACGCGCAAACCAACGGACCACAGACAGCGAGAAACTCGAGGAGGGGAGCAAGCGGCACGGCCGAATTCCTGCAGCAAGCGGTGATTTGACTCCCCCAGGACCGAGTCTTCCAGCGCTGGTGAATGTGAGTGAGACCCTGAGCGGTTGAATGTAGAGTTTGCTAAATGTGCATATCAATCTAACTTTCAGCTTTAGACTGAACTGTGAAGTGTGGGATTTGAACTGTGGCATACCTGTAATGGTTTAGACACTCAGAGGCAATACATGCGGATAGGAGTAAAACAAACTTTGATAAATGGAAGCCCTAGTCTAGTTAGTGTTATTAAGAACATCAAGCATGACTGTTTTGTTTTTTTTCACGGCTGTTATTAACCCTTTAACTGATGAGCCATTTCCGCACCTGTGCTGTGTATATATTGTGGCATGCAAGAAATCAACAAGATGGGTGTAAAAGCATTTTAATATTTTTCTAAACAAGTAAGGGTCATTCCCATATAATTCTGGACCTTTTTTGTATATTTATATATCTATGGTTTGCACATGGTATAATGGCAAAAAGCTTACTTCTAGGGAAGTTAACAAGCAAGCGGGAGCGATAAATAGCCCAATGTGTAACCTCCTCATTCACACTGAATCATGTGAACATTCATTAAATGGATTCACCAGGTTGTAGGATAGACCCATATGCATTTCAACTCAGATGAATTGAGCAAGGAGGACCAATATATAACTATCTATATTTCAGCTATACTTTCCATAGCATGTTAGTAGAGTTTTTTCCTCTTTTTAGAATAAAGATTAGAGCCATCAGTATTTGCATTTGTACATATTATTTATTTGTTTGCTTCTTCACGTTTGAATGGGACAAACATTTTTGTGATGATGCTGTCTTGAAAAACAGAATTAACTAATTACAGACTGATAATGGTGGGATTAGCACATAAGCTACAGTAGAATGTTGGCCAGAATTGCAGAACAAGGCTGTCTCTGGGAAAAAATTACTTGCGCAAGTTCAAACGGCACGAGGACAAACACACCTGGCCTTCAACCGGCTGATCTGGCATCTGATCCTCCGCCGTGAGAATAGTAGGTGCGATGGGGCAGGGCCAATTGGGCGTGATGGGGATGGGGCAAGAGAGCAAAATAGGGGGAGAGATAACAATAGAAATTGGGAGAGAGAGAGCTAAAGAGGGGGGATAGAGAGAGCAAAAGAGATAGAGGGAGAGAGAGAGCAAAAGAGAGGGAGAGAGACAGCAAAAGAGAGGGGGAGAAAGGGGAGAGAGAGAGAGAGCAAAAGAGAGGGGAGAGAGAGCAAAAGAGAGGGGGAGAGAGAGCAAAAGAGAGGGGGAGAGCGCAAAAGAGAGGGGAGAGAGTGAGAACGCAAAAGAAAGGGGGAGAAAGAGAGAGGAGAGAGAAAGCATAGGAAAAGGGGGAGAGATAGGGCAAAAGAGAGGGGGAGAGAAAGAGCAAAAGAGAGGGGGAGAGAGACAGCAAAAGAGAGGGGGAGAGAGACAGCACAAGAGAAGGAGAGAAAAAGCAAAAGAGAGGGGGAGAGAGAGCAAAAGAAAGGAGAGAGAGCAAAAGAGGGGGGATAGAAGGGGCGGAGCCAGCTTCTAAAGGAACAAGACGTGTTGTACAGAGCTCCAGGCTTAAACGTGATTAAAAGGTGGTTATATACTGTACATCCTAATACCCCATGGACAACAAAGAAGGATCCTTATGGTGCTTTAGGGTGCTTAAAGAACGATCGAGAGACTGACCACTTATTCCTATCCGGCAAATTTGACAAAGCCATACTAATGGAGGCGGCCTCTGTGGAAATCCGAGTTGGCTAGGCTCCTCCAAGACCAATTCTACAGCCTAGCACAGATACTGGGTGAGGCTCTTGCAGACACAACAAAGTGCAATGATGTCAATTTACAGGTAGAAGACAAGTATACAGGCTCTTGAAAATTAAATTAAACTACTCTGCAGAACAGGGTGCTTTGTTGCTGATTACAGAGCCGACTCATACCTCTTATGACAACCTCAGGAGGGTCAAGGAATCGTTGCGGTTGAGGGCTGAATACTCTGGTGATGCAAAACTTTTGTTTAAGATCACTAACTTACACCCCAGTACAGCTGAGATTACCAATTTATTTTTATCACACTCTAGAGCAGAGAGCCGGATGGTTAGTTCGGCAGTCATCATTAGAGATTACCTGGGTGAATTGCTGAACTCATTGTATGCTGAATGTCCCTCTCTCTGCTTTCACTATGTAGATGGAATCGGTTTGTCCAACAAGGTACTTTATACTAGTGAATAGAGGATTTATTTTTAGTGCCCCTGGGACTCTCTTCTAATAATACTACAGTTGCAGTTATGATTCAGTACAATTATAGCCCTGTTGGTGTATAACGACAACTCTACCATTACATGAGGGTGTTTCTGTTTGATTTATTTGCTAAATGTTTGAGTATACGCAAATGAGTTCAGTTTCTATGGGCTCTTTTAACATTTGAGTATCCTATGTATTGTATCACTGTTCTCTCTCAGTTATGTGTGTTAAACTCGACAAACATACTAGGCTACCTCCACTTTTAGATGTAAGGGATGGGTGTAGCAGACAGCACCAAAAGATAAAATGTACCTGCTCAACTTCTACGCCCAATACGGTCGTTGATAATTTGGACAAAAGAGGGAAGGGTAGAAGGAGCGCCACAGGGAGGCTTTAGTACATCTATAGATGGATGAGTGCTTAGCAACCAGGTGTAGACTCGGCTGTGATGAAGTGAAAAATGTGGATTCAATATGAAATAATTTTCCCACCCCGACCTATTCGTCTCTATAGGGAGAATTTAAAATTTAAAAATTTAAAATATCTCAGAAGTATAAGATATAAGTCAATTTCTTCTGGTTATTTACTGAGATAATTAAATATAAGAAGATTAAATTAATGTCAATGATAAAATGAAATGAGTTGAACATCTATTCAATTCGATTTTTACTAAAAAAAAACGTTAAAACATTAAAAAAGCACAATTTTACAAAACACAATTCAGATACAGTTAATAGGCAAAATATAAGTGTACAGTACTTTAAAACAAATAGGTGAAGGGCTGCAGAGCTGATTACCAGCAAACCATAAAGCAAGAGAGAATTTGGAATGAGGCTCCAGACGTCTGTGTCTGTATTGCGTATGGTGAGCAAAGTGAAGTTAATTAGGAGCAACTTTAAAATGATCTGTGGAGAACTAAGTTCATAGAATATATGGTTAAATAATCGATCTATGGTACGAGCACAAATTTTGGCTGGTTTAGCAGCCTAAGATGACCAATGTGATAGAGAATAGTATCGTTAGCAGTGAAAGGCAATGAGTGATAGATTAATAGTTAAAATTGATACAATAAGAAAACATAGCAGCCATAAATGTTAAGAGTTGCCTATTTAAGAAAAAATATATACCAATAGTATTGAGAAATGTCGGAAAGAGAGAAGGAGGTGTCTCCTATTTAAGTGAATGTGACTAATGTCAGTAAATACAACAGATTTACATTAACAGTATAGACTGTTTGGCAACTTCAAGTTTTGAAAAGATTTTGTGTGAGTGCTTGAATATATCGTTAGTGAAAATACTAGGATAGATTTACTACTGTGATCTAATTAGTGCACAAGTATACAATAATAATAAACAAAATGATCACAAATGGATTGGCCAATCTGATACAATTAGTTAGAGATATATAACATAACAGATCTCTAATAGGTAAACAGTAACAGAATGTATATCTAATGTGTCAGATTATGTCTGACTAAGCTGTCAGATTGAGTCTGACTGGGATCACACATACAGTATAAATGGCAATTTCTTTTGGATCAGTATAGTTATATGAAAAAATGAACGTTTGTGAAAATGTCTTTTAGAGTTTTTAGTTTCCAAGGTGTAGAAGCTGTAAGAGTCTTGTTATATAAATGTCCAAATGCTGAGAGCAAACAGATCTTATTGGATCATCCCATAAAAAGTATAAACGAATGTCTGTACCTGTAAACCTGTAAAAGGAAGAAGAGATCAGACTATGGCAAACAGAACGGCTGGTCTGGGTAAAATAGGAAATAAGCTCACCTATCAATGGCAGTTATTCGGGCTGGTAAGTCGGCGGTGTTTCGAATGTTGTCTACGCGTTTCAACCTCTGAACGAGGTCTTTATCAAGACTAATCTCCGCTTTTAGCTATAGTCACTTGTCCAATTCATGTCTTACAAGGACACATGGGCATATTCAGGATTACCATGTTTTTTGTATATTCTCTCACTTAGTATTTTGATGTTCCCCATATATATTAGAAAACTATATGAAGGGTCATGTTATAGCTTTCCCACCCCAAGCTGTCACCTCAATTTTAAAATACAGGCAGTCATATTTGGGTCAACCAAATCTAGAATTCAAATTGCCTACCTCTAAATGTGCTTATCAATATCATACAACTCTTTACTCGTATTTTGCACATTCGTATGACTGATTGTAGTATTTTCTCTTTACTTTGTCAGAGCAGCTTATTTCTTTTTGGATATTTACATTTCACATTGAGAGGGTGCGTTACCCTGTATCTCACGCCCTAGTTTATAGTTATTTTTTTTAATTGATTATTGCCGTTCTGCTTCTCGGATGATATCTACTTCAAGTGGAAAGCCACCTAGCCCAAGGACACATAGCCTTAGTTACTACCAACATGTTTGTAGTAAATAACAAATAACTATCTATTTGCTGATACGTTTGAACAAGTTGCTGCTTGGGTATAGGGCCCATACCTGAGTGGTGAGCTATAATATTGTAGAATTATAGATGGTTAAATCTCTTCTCACTACAATTTTGGTAGGATGGATTAGTAATAGTTCAAGGTTGGCCTATACACATTAAAAGTATACCATCTTTGTAAATGTAACTCTAATTATAAGGAATTTGAAAAGGTGAATAATGGAGCGTGGGGAAAAAAATACTTTTCTATATATCCTAACCAAATTTGGTTATACCTGGCTTCCTCAAAATATTTCCTGTTTGGTAGGTTTAGGACTCATTTTGCTACTTATCCGTTATACGTAGTGCTCAGAGAGTCTGATGCTTGGACTGGTTCTTTCTCATCTACTTATATATTTGCAGTGAGGTTTTAATTTAGAGCCCTTTATTGCTTCACTGCTGCTTTTATAATCTATTATTTCCGCAGTAGACTTCAAGATGGTTATAATGGTTTGCTGGTAAATGTTTATGTAAGCTATGTTCTCTTACAGAACTAGCAGAGGTATGTAGCTGGATTTTATTACTATAACCTGACTCTTATTACACTGGTCTCTTTTAGTCTAATATTTATTAATTGCTAAATAGTGTTGTCCCATAGGTATACATATATACATACATACCACTCTCCTCCATGTTCCACTAGTTTAACTTACTATGAGAGCATCTACACAGAAGTTATATATTAAAAGGTTCCTATTCCCAACAAAGAAAATACATGATAATTTTCCGCCCCCCAAATATCTATATACATCTATGTGAACATATGTGTGCATTTACTGTATATATACTGTATATATATATATATATATATATATATATATATATATATATATATATATATATATATAAAACTTTCTGGCACTATGTGATTAAGCCAGAGCATTCTTGTGCAGTTTCCCTTGAAACATAACACACTTAAAATTAATATCTTTCTAACTACCCAGAATCAGGTGGCTTAGGTACTTCCTAGTTTAACATTTTTGGTTTCTATACATTATATGAAATGAGGAAAAAGAACACACTGAGTCTCATAGTATTTCCACTGATTTATTGCTTTACTGGCTTCGGTCAGCAAAGGTAAACTCTTATCTTACTCTATACATTATAAGTCACATTTTGTTGTTCGTCTATTACATTATTCTGGGTTTCCAAAGCTTTAAAAAAAAAGTTTATATTCTTTATATCATATACAGTGTGCATCACTACATGCTTATTCTTTTTATGCCATTATATAGAGTCAAAGATGGGTGCACAATGCAGGGCAGCAGCTTCAAAGGCTAATAAGATACTAGCATGTATTATTTTTTTTCATTGTCTCAAGGGAGGAAATCATAATTCTGTCACTATATAAAGCCCTGGTAAGACCTCACCTTGAGTATGGAGTGCAGTTCTGGGGACCAATCGCAAAAAAAGATATTGCAGAACTAGAAAAAGTTCAGAGAAGGGCCACAAAGCTAATAAGGGGATTGGAGACTTTAACCTATGAGGAGAGGCTAGCCAAACTGGGTCTGTTTTCTTTAGAAAAAAGTCGCTTAAGAGGTGACATGATTACTTTATATAAATATATTCAAGGCCCATATACAGAGATGGCAGAAGCTCTGTTTATTCCAAGAAAATTGTTTGTGACCAGAGGTCACAATTTAAGGTTGGAGGAAAGGAGATTTAATCTCCTGCAACGGAAATGTTTTTTCACTGAAAGAGCAATAAAATTGTGGAACTCATTACCAAAGGAGGTAGTGAATGCCAATACCCTAGATACATTTAAAAATTATTTGGATACATTTCTGTCTATAAACAAAATTAATGGATATGATTGCTAGTATTAAATGGGTCACCTTTTAGTGGGATTATTTAAGCTTAACTGGAGCTTTTTGTATATATTTTAGATTTGTATAGGTTGAACTCGATGGACTTCGGTCTTTTTTCAACCTCATCTACTATGTATCTACTATGTAAAGAAAATACAGAAAATATGAGGTTTATTTCCAGCATATTTTGCATAAATGCAACGTTAAAGATTTAATTGTATATTGTGTCAATATGATAGATATGATCTTTCTTTGTATTTGTAAATGACATCTGTGATATTACATATTTAACCTCAATAAAAAAATATTTAAAAAAAAAAAAAAATAAGAGGGGGGATAGAGAGAGCAAAACAGAGGGAGAGAGTCAGCAAAAGAGAGGGGGAGAGAGAGCAAAAGAAAGGGGAGAGAGAGAGCGCAAAAGAGAGGGAGGAGAGCGCAAAAGAGAGGGGGAGAAAGAGAGCAAAAGAGAGGGGGGAAAAGAGAGGGGGCAAAAGAGAGGGGGAGAGAGCAATAGAGAGGGGGGAGAGAGAGAGCAAAAGAGAGGGGGGAGAGAGAGCAAAAGAGAAGGGGAGAGAAAGAGCAAAAAAAAGGGGAGCGAGATAGAGCAAAAGAGGGGGGATAGAGAGAGCAAAAGAGGGGGGATAGAGAGAACAAAAGAGTGTGATAGAGACAGCAAAAGAGAGGGAGAGAGAGCAAAAAGAAAGGGGGGGGAGAGAGCAAAAGAAGGGGGATAGAGAGAGCAAAAGAGAGGGAGATAGACAGCAAAAGGGAGGGAGAGAGAGAGAGCAAAAGAGAGGGGAGAGAGCAAAAGAGAGGGGGAGAGAGAGAGCGCAAAAGAGAGGGGGAGAGAGAGAGCGCATAAGAGAGGGGGAGATAGAGAGCAAAAGAGAGGGGGAGAGAAAGCAAAAGAGAGGGGGGGGACAGAGAGAGCAAAAGAGAGGGGAGAGAGAGAGCAAAAGAGAGGGGGGAGAGAGAGCAAAATAGAGAGAGGGGGAAGAGAGAGAGCAAAAGAGAGGGGGAGATAGAGCAAAAGGGAGGGGGGACATTGAGAGCAAGAGGTTGTACTGCTGTATTTTAAAAAATGGCCCGTGTATACAGGCTTTAGGACTAGTCACTCCATAATAAATTTAAACACATTTTGGCAGAGAATATTATGGAGTTGACTAGGTTCTAATAAGTTCATAAAAGGTTTCCATTTTCCTTTAAAACCAATCCTATTACCTGTTATATTATAATTTAAATCATCCCTCTCTAAAATCAATTGATAGATCATGTTTTGTTTTAACTGCTTAATATTAGGTACTTTATTTTGTATCCATAACTTGAATATATTCTTTCTAGCTATAATTATTGTCATAATAATAAGGTTATTAATTAATTAATTGATATATCTTAATACAAGCCCATATATAATGTATAAAGTCTGGATTAGATATTGAACATTTAAGACAGTAGTTTTTAACATATTTCCATTTAGATACTTTCCTCGGTAATATGTAATCATGGTTTATAATTCTAAATTGGGATTCTCTCTGGTTGGCCGATATAGTGTTCTTTTCCACTAACATTAAGCTAGTGCTAATTGTTTGTTTGTATATTTCTAGTTTACAGTTCTTATTCAATTTCTCGATAAAATTGTCTAATTCCCTGTTAGACAACTGTTTTATATGAAATTATTTTGTATATATCTGATATTTTGATTTTCTTTTTCTCAGCAAGTTTACATAGCTCTTGAAAGGGAGAAGTATTCCATATATCAGGGTGTTTTCTAATAAGGGATTCAATATAATGCAAAACCTGGTAGTAACCTGGTAGTATCGAAACTCTCTATATAATAATCCTGAAAAAGTTGGAATAGAGTAGGGACTGTTTTGTTTGTTAATGTTATATATGTTAATATTTTTTTTTATGTATACAATAGATTCTATGAATGACTGTAATATAGGCAAAATAAATGCTGGGGTACAGTAGTCATGGCGAAGACCCTATTAGGCCTAATGACACTTTCAGGGTGTTTTTTTCAGCGGGTAAGCACCGCTTGAAATGGAATGGTCACATATGGACCATAAGTGACCCACATCCAATATAGAACAGTAAAAAGTGAAATGATACGGTATAACCTAGGATGTGGGGGGGGAGGTTATCATCTGAAGTAGAACAGTTTACCTGAGATGGGAAGAGCAATCTTAGTGGAACTTAATTGAACTAAGACTAAGATAAATGGGCTAGTTTGATTCAGACAAATATTTTCATTCATATACGTACATATATATATATATATATATATATATATAGATAAACATGAACAGCATATGTAAATAGCATCAAGTAGTAGGTACTACTTTAGAGTGTCGTAATTATATAAATGAAGAAGGCAGAATGTTAATGGCACTAGCAGTAATACTTTATCAGGAATATAGTATGAAATAAATATGAAGCATGGGTCTAAGTACTATTATCTCAACCTATTGATTAGATTCCAACCCTCCCTCGCCGGCTGAGGGTAGGGAAGGAGCTTTGGATATACTAAGCACCAATAAGTCATCCATAAAAAGAGTAACTGTATAAACCAGATTGCCATCAACTACAATAGCAGTGATATAGTGTGTATGTAATCAATAGTATCAAAACCATATAGAATTGGAATACAGTAAAGGCATTAGCAGTATACTGTAAATTTATACTATAATCCAAGAGGATTTTTGTTATATTCTAGCTTGAACATGTGTTGCCATTACCAAGGTGGGAGGTAAATAAGATTGGCTAGTGCTAATAGTTATACTAGACGATCTTTGTTTAACAGTATAAAACATATTGGCTAAACAAAACTTGATAACATATTAAGGATCTATCAGATTAAGGCTCACATGTTATATCAAACTGACACATTGCCAGGGTGAGTTAAGCATGTACTAAAATAACACAAGGCTACCGTAATATAGCCTTCAAATGCTACAGCAATGGACTGGGCTATGGACATTTGACTACAATATCTAACCCTATGAGTAGTCCCAGACATAGTTTAATATTAGCATAAGTAGTAGCACACATCGTTTAAACTCGAGATCAGGGAGGGAAGATCATCAGATACCAAACCCCACCTTACATTATAAAACTGGTGAACATGAATTAGGGCGTTCAAAGAGCTATCAACATATGCCCTCTACAATAAGTTATGAAATTGCTCAAACATAAACCTGAATCAGCCAATCAGATTAAGCTCACATTCTATTGGCTGTTCCAATCAGCCAATAGAATGTGAGCTCAATCTGATTGGCTGATTGGATCAGCCAATCAGATTGAACTTGATTCTGATTGGCTGATTCCATCAGCCAATCAGAATATTCCTACCTTAATTCCGATTGGCTGATAGAATCCTATCAGCCAATCGGAATTCGAGGGACGCCATCTTGGATGACGTCCCTTAAAGGAACCGTCATTCTTCAGTTGGACGTCGCCGGAAGAAGATGGGTCCGCGGTGGAGGTCTTCAGGATGGAGCCGGTCGCCATCGGATGAAGATAGAAGATGCCGCTTGGATCAAGATGGTTGCCGGTTCGTATCGCCTCTTCTTCCCGGATAGGATGAAGACTTTGGACCCTCTTCTGGACGTCTTCAGCCACCGGATGATGGATCGCCAGCCCCCGCTTGGGTTGGATAAAGATTTTGGAGCCAGGACGGATCGGTGATACCTGGTGAGGTGAAGACAAGGTAGGATGATCTTCAGGGGCTTAGTGTTAGGTTTATTTAAGGGGGGTTTGGGTTAGATTAGGGGTATGTGGGTGGTGGGTTGTAATGTTGGGGGGGGTATTGTATGTTTTTTTTTACAGGCAAAAGAGCTGAACTTCTTGGGGCATGCCCCGCAAAGGGCCCTGTTCAGGGCTGGTAAGGTAAAAGAGCTTTGAACTTTAGTAATTTAGAATAGGGTAGGGCATTTTTTATTTTGGGGTCTTTGTTATTTTATTAGGGGGCTTAGAGTAGGTGTAATTAGTTTAAAATTGTTGTAATATTTTTCTTATGTTTGTAAATATTTTTTTATTTTTTGTAACTTAGTTCTTTTTTATTTTTTGTACTTTAGTTAGTTTATTTCATTGTAGTTATTTGTAGATATTGTATTTAATTAATGTATTGATAGTGTAGTGTTAGGTTTAATTGTAGGTAATTATAGGTATTTTATTTAATTAATTTAATGATAGTATAGTGTTAGGTTTAATTGTAACTTAGGTTAGGATTTATTTTACAGGTAATTTTGTAATTATTTTAACTAGGTAACTATTAAATAGTTCTTAACTATTTAATAGCTATTGTACATGGTTAAAATAATTACAAAGTTGCCTGTCAAATAAATATTAATCCTAAAATAGCTATAATATAATTATAATTTATATTGTAGCTATATTAGGATTTATTTTACAGGTAAGTATTTAGCTTTAAATAGGAATAATTTATTTAATAAGAGATAATTAATTTCGTTAGATGTAAATTATATTTAATTTAGGGGGGTGTTAGTGTTAGGGTTAGACTTAGCTTTAGGGGTTAATACATTTATTCGAATAGCGGTGAGCTCCAGTCGGCAGATTAGGGGTTAATAATTGAAGTTAGGTGTCGGCGATGTTAGGGAGGGCAGATTAGGGGTTAATACTATTTATTATAGGGTTAGTGAGGCGGATTAGGGGTTAATAACTTTATTATAGTAGCGGTGCGGTCCGCTCAGCAGATTAGGGGTTAATAAGTGTAGGCAGGTGGAGGCGACGTTGAGGGGGGCAGATTAGGGGTTAATAAATATAATATAGGGGTCGGCGGTGTTAGGGGCAGCAGATTAGGGGTACATAAGGATAACGTAGGTGGCGGCGCTTTGCGGTCGGCAGATTAGGGGTTAATTATTGTAGGTAGCTGGCTGCGACGTTGTGGGGGGCAGGTTAGGGGTTAATAAATATAATATAGGGGTCGGCGGTGTTAGGGGCAGCAGATTAGGGGTACATAAGGATAACGTAGGTGGCGGTCGGCAGATTAGGGGTTAAAAAAATTTAATCGAGTGGCGGCGATGTGGGGGGACCTCGGTTTAGGGGTACATAGGTAGTTTATGGGTGTTAGTGTACTTTAGAGCACAGTAGTTAAGAGCTTTATAAACCGGCGTTAGCCCAGAAAGCTCTTAACTACTGACTTTTTTCCTGCGGCTGGAGTTTTGTCGTTAGATGTCTAACGCTCACTTCAGACACGACTCTAATTACCGGAGTTAGAAAGATCCCATTGAAAAGATAGGATACGCAATTGACGTAAGGGGATCTGCGGTATGGAAAAGTCGCGGCTGAAAAGTGAGCGTTAGACCCTTTTTTGAGTGACTCCAAATACCGGAGGTAGCCTAAAACCAGCGTTAGGAGCCTCTAACGCTGGTTTTCACGGCTAACGCCAAACTCCTAATCTAGGCCATAAATTCTTATGTATACAATACACACACACACATATATATATATATATATATATATATACTGTATATATATATATATATATATATATATATATATATATATGTGTGTGTGTGTGTGCTTTGGAGCCCTTTGCAGTCAAATAGCTGAAAACATGTTAAATCATATTTATGCAATATTCATATTTAATAAAGTGTTTGTGTATTTACTGTAAATATTGTACATTCCAACATTGTACACATAAGAGAATATGTTCTAAGGAGAGAGAGAGATATATATTTTTTTTTAACTTTTCACACTGCATTGAAGTCTATGGGGAGAATACACTAACGTGGTTGCAACCTGACACGCACAAAAAGCTTACTTGTTGCAAAGTTAACTAGCAGGAGCAATCAATAGTGCTCCCCTTGTAATCTAGCCCTCAGATAGAGCATGCGATTGTAAACAACTCTCCACATTTTCTTCTATTATCAAAATGTGCTTTGTTCGTTTGGTATCCATTGTTGAAGATTATGTTTAATGCTGCTAGGATATAATAGGTAGGGGTACATCATGTGCTATTGCAACATGTTCCTGGCTGGCAATAAGATACCCAGGCACCAGGTACAAGACAACGCTGCCAAACTTCTGTCTTCCCATCATAGATTTGAAAGATGCTTTTGAAACTGAGGTTGGACATGGAACAGAACCGAGCTGTTCCTTAAAGGGACACTGAACCAAATTTTTTCTTTCATGATTCAGATAGAAAATGAAATTTTAAGCAACTTTCTAATTTACTCCTATTATTAATATTTCTTCATTCTCTTGCTATCTTTATTTTAAAAGCAGGAATGCAAATCTTAGCAGCCAGCTCATTTTAGGTTCAGCACCATGGATAGTGCTTGCTTATTGGAGGTTTACATTTACCCACCAATAAGTAAGCATAACCCAGGTTCTCAACCAAAAATGGTCCGGCTCCTATGCATCACATTCCTGCTTTATAAATAAAGATAGCAATAGAACAAAGAAAAATTGATAATAGGAGTAAATTAGAAAGTTGCTTAAACTTGCATGCTCTTTCTGAATCATGAAATAAAAAAAATTGGGTTTAGTGTCCCTTTAAGGTAATTGCACTATTGTTAGTATGGAATGTCAGCGGACACTGATTGGAGTGTGTGGCATAATGGCAAAGTGTGTATGCTATTGTAGTAACACTAAACATGAAACAGCACTGCCAAACAATTGATTTCAAGTCATAGAGATGTTTCAGTGAGGTGATTTTTCCACCAAAATAGATGTCTTTCCCATGTGAATTGTGCTTTTCCCTAAGAAAACTGCATTGGAGAAGGAGAATCATTATATTGGGGCATGTGCTGGAAATAAATTAACAACAATCCATATATATTAGCTAAGCCTAGTAAAATCAAGCTTTTGCTATGAGGGGATTATGGCAGAAATGATCTCTGCGCATATAAATGAGTAGTCTTCTAATTTAAGTAATAAAATCACTTACTCAATATGATTCTAAGGCTGCCAGAGATGTGTATAAAGCTATAGGAAGATATGAGCTTCATGTCTATAGACAAATGACACACTTAATGAGCATGTTGATTTATGACCATGATTTTTTTTATTTCTGATATCTCTCTGCATTAACACTACATAGTGCTAAACAGGAGAGATACTCAGCTTATGTTAAATGTATATATTTAAATGTAACTTTACTTTTATCCTGACATTTCTTGTTTAATGCAAGTAAATAAAGCAGGGTTCTAATAAGTAAGTGCAAAATATTTTTAAAATCATGAAAATGTATATTTAGTTAATTCACTGAACATTTTAACTACAGAATCAGAAAACTTGGTCTACTGGTTGTTATTAAAGTCTAAGGGGCCGATTTATTAAGGGCTGAATGGACCTTAAAGTGATGGTAATTTTTGCATTTTCAGGCCATGCATTCTTTTAAAACATTATATGTTTGTATTATTCGCTAACTTTTTATGTTAATATATCATCGATTTGTTGATAAAATTAAAAACTTACTGATCCTTTCCAGCATTATTATGCTCCGCCCCTTTCTACTTCCTTGTATTGCCACCCGCTCTCTAATTATGCATGATGCGATGATGATCATTGCTAAATTTATCGCTCATGCTCTGCACAACCCCTCCGGCCGTACACACATGAGAGAAGAAGCATGACGTTGCGCATGACGTCGCTAAAGAGGTTTTTTTGAGGATTTTAATGTTTTTTTGGGATTGAAACATGCCAAAATGCCATAAATTGGATTGGACAAGGGCAAAACGTAAAATAAAAAAGAAAAGGTCTTTATGTCAGGGCTGCCGGCGGATGCCATAGAAAAGTAGCTGTAACATATAAATTACTACAGTAAGTTTAAACATTGTGTGTTTTCATGAATTAAACTGATATTATTTTTCAATTTTACATTAAATCACAAATATTAGATCCTTTGACTTTTCCATCACTTTAATGTACCTGTTTCCGTGCAAGCCTTCAAACAGGATTTAAGAAGCAGGGGTCTTAACTTGTGCGCCACCTCTCAGGAGGCGGACAGCAATCAACCTGACCAGATACGATTGGGTTGAGTGACACCCGAATCTGCAGGGGGAGGCATTGCACAAGCAGTTCATCAGAACTGCTTGTGCAATGTTAAATGCCAACAGTGTATGCTGTGAGCATTCAGAGATGTCGGGCGTACATGATCCGCTGTGCGGATCATGTCCTTCCGACTGTTGGTACATCGGCCCTTAAATGTTAAACACATTTTTCACACGAGAGGGCATTGAAATGAAAAGGAATTCATTTTACCTCTCTTTTACCCATCCATCTCAATTTCTGTATTCTTAACATAGATGGACACTAATTATTTAAATTAGGGAAATAATTTATTAAGTAGCCTGTTGAGACCATTTACAATGGCGTCTCACATATTTTCCCTTCTAAAGGAATTTGGACAATGATCCATGCCAGACATCTAGTAATTCTGTGCCAGATGGCGGAAGACTATCTATGTTATGTGCCTGATGTATGCTGACAATCCTGTTGGTTGCTGCGTTTTTTTGGTCCCATCATGCTCTGCTACCCTTTCATAGTCCAGCTGAGCCCATCTGTCAATTTCACAGCTTCTCACAAATTCTGATTCACAGTCAAAATATTTCAAGCAGTCTCCATTAATAATATTTCCACTTGACTGAGTCAATAATGTTATTGAAAAGAACGTTGTGTGTCGCTGGGATAGTGCAAGTTTAGCCTTACATTGTGTTACTTGTAGGAATAGCTCCATAATCACATGAAACTGTTACCAGAAAATAAAGAGGCACTAAAAAATGTGATATGTCTGGCATTGCAATTAAATTCATTTAAAAAAAAAAAGAAGAAATTCAATTACTATATGCTGTGCTGGTCACTTATTTTAAAATAGTACATCTTGGTGATACACACTCCTTCATAGCTACATGTGTCTGTTTGGGAGATACCTTATTCAATTCATTACACATAAGAGACCATTTGTTTATATCTATCTATCTTTGATATATATATATGGGGCATATGTATCAAGCTCCGAACGGAGCTTGATGCCCCGTGTTTCTGGCGAGCCTGCAGGCTCGCCAGAAACAGCAGTTATGAAGCAGCGGTCACAAAGACCGCTGCTCCATAACCTGTCCGCCTGCTCTGAGCAGGCGCACACAAATCGCCACAATACAACCCGATCGAGTACGATCGGGTTGATTGACACCCCCCTGCTGATGGCCGATTGGCCGCGAGTCTGCAGGGGGCGGCGTTGCACCAGCAGCTCTTGTGAGCTGCTGGTGCAATGCTAAATACGGCGAGCGTATTGCTCGCCGTATTCAGCGAGGTCTGTCGGACCTGATCCGCACTGTCGGATCAGGTCCGACAGACCTTAATAACTAGAGGCCTTAGTATAAAGTGTATATCCAGCAGAATAACCAGATTTATAATTACCAATAAATCAATTTCTTCACTCTGTTATAATTCTGGTATACTTTAGTGAAAGCAATGAAGCTCACACCACTACAGCGTCAAGAAGACAGGCCCACAAAGCTGCTGCAAATGCCGCAGTAGAGTGAGCCCAGACCTTTTTCTGGAGTTCATAAACCATTAGGATTACAGCGACACACTAGCTAGATAAAATACATGTTAGATGCTTTCTGGCCCTTTCTTTTAGCAGCTTCTGAATAGTATTTAATATCTCTGAAAAAATGAGAATGACAAGAAGCATAAATGTGCAGCCACCAATCAGCAGGTAACTCCCACTAGTCCTTTTCTGCTCCTGAGTCTACCTACCTATACTTTTCAAAAGAGGACAAAGCAAATTAGATAATAGAGTTAAATTGGAAAGTTGTTTAAATTTGTAAGCTCTCTCTGAATCACACACACAACAAAAGTTGTGTCATGTCCCTTTAACATTGCTTAGAAACGCCTCTTGTTCATTTCAACAGAACGAAGAAACCACAAATATTCCAAGCACAATCCACGTCTAGGAGAAATTAAGGGGAAGTTCTGAAAACCACCTAATCTTGAAATAATTTAAATGCAGCGAGATTACAAGTTTTGCGCTATACCGGGTACATAAATAACGCAAATAAATTAGCGGTATTGCACTTTCCATAGCGCTGCCATTACAAATTAAGCCAAAACCTTCTTTTGTTGTGCGTTAATCTCCATACCGCACAAAACCCAAGGCCTGACTTTACTTGCTCGTGTACGCTTTCCCCCATAGACATTAATGGAGAGAGAGTGTTAGAAAAAGCTAACACCTGCGATCACGGAATGGTGATCGCCGTAACGCAACCTTATTGACGTCTATGGGGAAAAGAAAGTTATGTTAAAACACCCTAACATAAACCCCTAGTCTAAACACCCCTAATCCGCCGCTCCCTGACATCGCTGACACTAAATAAAGTTATTAACCCCTAAACCGCTGCCCCCGACATCGCCGACACTAAATAAACCTATTAACCCCAAAACCGCCTGCCCCACACATCGCTACTAATAAAACAAACCTATTAAACCCTAAACCGCCGGCCCCCACATTGCAACACACTAAATTAAACTATTGACCCCTAAACCTAACACCCCCTAATTTTAAATTAAAGTTACAATATAACTATCATTAAATAAATAAAAACTTACCTGTGAAATAAAAAAAAAATAAGTTTAAACTATAAAGTAACCTAACATTACTATTTTAAAACAATAAAATTAACAAAAAAAAAATAAAACAAATTAAATTATAAATTAAAAAAAAATCCTAACCCTACGAAAAAAATAATAAATTACAAAAATTATAAAAATAATAATTACATTACAAAAAAATAAAAACTCTAAAATGACGAAAAATAATAAACAAAATTATCCAAAATAATAACAATTACACCTAATCTAATACCCCTTAAAAACAAAAAAGCCCCCTAACCTAACAATAAGCTACCAATAGCCCTTAAAAGTGCCTTTTGTAGGACATTGTCCTGATGCAATTTTTCGTCATTTTATAGTTTTAATTGTTTTTTAATGTAATTTTTTTTAATTTTTTTAATCTGTAATTTAGTTTTTTTTATTTTTAGTTAATTTTATTGTTTTAAAATAGTAATGTTAGGTTACTTTATAGTTTAAACTTAGTTTTTTTTATTTCACAGCTAAGTTTTTATTTAT
Organism: Bombina bombina; assembly: GCF_027579735.1. Taxonomy (NCBI): domain Eukaryota; kingdom Metazoa; phylum Chordata; class Amphibia; order Anura; family Bombinatoridae; genus Bombina; species Bombina bombina. The sequence goes on from NC_069499.1 coordinate 461,416,761, forward strand.
TTAAAGATATTTATATTGTAAGCTTAATTTAAAATTAGGGGGGATAGGTTTAGGGGTTAATAGTTTAATTTAGTGTGTTGTGATGTGGGGGGCCGGCAGTTTAGGGGTTAATAGGTTTATTATAGTAGTAGCGAAGTGGGGGGCCGGAGGTTTAGGGGTTAATAGGTTTATTATAGTAGTAGCGATGTGGGGGGCTGGCAGTTTAGGGGTTAATAGGTTTATTTAATGTTGGCTATGTGGGTGGGCAACGGATTAGGGGTTAATATGTTTATTATAGTATTTGCAATGCGGGAGGGTGGTGGTTTACGGGTTAATAGGTAGTTTATGGGTGTTAGTGTACTTTGTAACATTTTAGTTATGAGTTTTGTGAAACATTGTTGTGTCGCAAAATCCATAACTACTGGTCTCAGATTGCATAATGGATCATGTCAGTATAGGTTGTAACGCAAGCATTTTAGCCGGACCGCACAACCTATAATATTGCTCTACGGAAAAAACGTCAGAATGAAAAGAAACTTCTTCTGGAACTGAAAGTCTGTAAAGTAAAAATCTGTGAAATATATTTGGTATCCTAAAGGAAATTCATGCCATTAGGCAAAGACCAACACCATTTAATATGCCTTTGTTCTTACAGATTTACAAACATTCAGAAAAAGAAACACAGAAATCATATCCTTCGGAATTAAAAATTCAGTGATCAATTTACATATATACCTCTTGTCATTGGCCCACCTAATGTATTCAGCTAGATCCCAGAAGTGTATTGTTGTTCCTGAGCCTACTCTTCAACAAAATATACCAAAATAACAAAGCAAATTTGAAAATAGAAATTAGCACAAAATAATGTTTTATATATTTTTTGACAGACATTTTAAAAGTAACTTCAATACAAGAGACTGCAGGTAAAGTTACACGGTCATCTCAGGGATAATTTCTAAGTAATCAGAATATCCATCTCCGGGAGTAGTCTCTCTACAAGGAAGTTTTTTCTTGATATTTACCATAAATGGGAGTTTCTAGAATTAACCTGACAGTAACAAGGGGATACTCAAAAGCTACCAGCTATGGTGCCACAGGAGGTCAATGCATCTGGCTCCCCCTAGTACTTCTAAACAGGACACAATTATTGACTTATTTCTCAAATTCCTCCATTTCATGACCCATTACTTTACCAAGAACTAAAAGTGCACTATTAGATAAAATAGGGGCACTATTAGATAAGAAGTGGAAGAGGATACTAGTGGATCCCCTCAAGGTCAATGTTCATAATAGTGCAGAATTGGTTCTATTCTGATTACTTAGAAATTATCCCTGAGATGACCATGTAACTTTACTTGCAGTCTCTTGTATTGAAGTTACTTTTAAAATGTCTGTCAAAAGATATATAAAACATTATTTTGTGCTAATTTGTCTCTAGGTTGCCATTGAAGACTATAAGCTACAGTTCATGGATTGCTATTCTTAAACAATGAAAACTGAGTGTGACAAGAGGTCACAAGTTAAGGCTAGAAAAAAAGGAGATTTCCAGCAACAAAGGCTTTTATTGTAAAATTATTTGTCTAATGAATTTGTGTTGCTAATTCAGTATTTAAGTTTAAAAAGTCTAAAAACAGAATGCAAAGTAATGACTGCTTGTGGTAAGCACTAGCAAATAAGTTAACATTTTCAAAGGAATTACTGTCAGTTCACTTGGCAGGGTTTAATAAAACAGATGGATCTGTAAAGGGTGAACTTAATGGACATTCAACCTATGTGACTATTTAAAAACAAAATAATATTTGTCTATTTAAAAGCTAAGTAAAAGTTTTGAGCAGTACCACTGTTTGCCACTAGAGGGTAATGTAGATTTATATTCTGCTTTGGATGTACTCCCCAAATACCATAACATTTTTTTTTGGTTTTCTAATGAATGTTAATTAATTTGCAGTCCTGAAGTACAGATTCATTTGTAATCACTGAGTCTCTTGAGGTGCAAATCATGCATTTAACTGCTCAGAGTAAATTGTCAACAAGCCATTGCCTAATATGAGCTATTTTTATGTATTGTCAGTATTAGTCCATGATTTTTGCAATAACCAATGTTGTGCCAATTACATAAGAAAGAAATGGAACTGTAGCTTAGATCACTCTCAGATTTAAATAAACAGTATCACTATTTAACTTTGTTCTTTAAAAACAGCTGAGTGTATCCCATCTGACATGGCAAACTTACAGAAAGAATGTGATATATTGTAAATTCTGCTGCAAACTAGCTAATGGAAGCAATTTTAGGATTTACACTGAAGCTTGTCTTATGTATTTTTTAAAATGTATTTTATAATAAAACTTATGAGACCGTGCAGTACATTACCGCTTTGTTTATCTACTTCTGATGACTTCAATAAGCAGTATAATAATTTCTGATTGCTAAGTTTATTTATCAGGAATGGTATAACTTAAAAGCTGGATTCACTTATTTTATATTGTGAGGTAAAAATTATGCTTCTGTTAAGAACAATGCCCCCATAACTTGAAAAAATTATGAAGATTTTAGCCACATGATAAACCATTTCAGTGGTATATTGGGAGTTTGCTGGAGTCATGTGTCTGACCAGTAATTGCACTTTGGCAAATAATTGGCATAATAGAGGCAGCAGGGACCACATATAACGTATCATGTATCATCTGTGTGTAGCTGGAATAATGGGGGCTGTCTGACTGCAGAGGGCAAACACCCGATCTGACCATATAGCTGACATAATGAGGCTACATAGGGCATCCACTTGATTTGAGGTTTTGCCCGGTCCTATCTGGTATAATGGGAAGACCCACCTGGCAGAAGCAAGTAGTGGGAAGGTGGGGTATAGAGTGAAGGGGGCCCTTATCCTTTTTTTTTGCCTGGGGGCCCCATGGGTTATCAATCCATCCCTTTTTTTTGTGTGAATGTTGTTATAGTTGTAGATAAGGAAATTAGTTGAAAGTGTATTGTTTTCCTTTTTGTAAAATGCTAGTGGGTCAAACAGGGGCGTTCCATGGGCATAGCTGAAAGTTGTCTGCCTTACATATTCTCTATACAGTGGGGCAAAAAAGTATTTAGTCAGCCACCAATTGTGCAAGTTTTCCCACTTAAGAAGATGAGAGAGGCCTGTAATTTTCATCATTGGTATACCTCAACTATGAGAGACAAAATGTGGAAACAAATCCAGACAATCACATTGTCTGATTTGGAAAGAATTTATTTGCATATTATGGTGGAAAATAAGTATTTGGTTACCTACAAACAAGCAAGATTTCTGGCTCTCACAGACCTGTATCTTCTTCTTTAAGAGGCTCCTCTGTCCTCCACTCATTACCTGTATTAATAGCACCTGTTTGAACTTGTTATCAGTATAAAAGACACCTGTCCACAACCTCAAACAGTCACACTCCAAACTCCACTATGGTGAAAACCAAAGAGCTGTCGAAGGACACCAGAAACAAAATTGTAGACCTGCACCAGGCTGGGAAGACTGAATCTGCAATAGGCAAGCAGCTTGGTGTGAAGAAATCAACTGTGGGAGAAATAATTAGAAAATGGAAGACATACAAGACCACTGATAATCTCCCTCGATCTGGGGCTCCACGCAAGATCTCACCCCGTGGGGTCAAAATGATCACAAGAACGGTGAGCAAACATCCCAGAACCACACGGGGGGACATAGTGAATGACCTGCAGAGAGCTGGGACCAACATAACAAAGGCTACCATCAGTATCACACTACTCCGCCAGGGACTCAGATCCTGCAGTACCAGACATGTCCCCCTGCTTAAGCCAGTACATGTCCGGGCCCGTCTGAAGTATGCTAGAGAGCATTTGGATGATCCAGAAGTGGATTGGGAGAATGTCATATGGTCAGATGAAACCAAAGTAGAACTGTTTGGTAGAAACACAACTCGTCGTGTTTGGAGGAGAGAGAATGCTGAGTTGCAACCAAAGAACACCATACCTACTGTGAAGCATGGGGGTGGCAACATCATGCTTTGGGGCTGTTTCTCTGCAAAGGGAACAGGACGACTGATCCATGTACATGAAAGAATGAATGGGGCCATGTATCGTGAGATTTTGAGTGCAAACCTCCTTCCATCAGCAAGGGCATTGAAGATGAAACGTGGCTGGGTCTTTCAGCATGACAATGATCCCAAACACACCGCCCGGGCAACGAAGGAGTTGATTCGTAAGAAGCATTTCAAGGTCCTGGAGTGGCCTAGCCAGTCTCCAGATCTCAACCCCATAGAAAACCTTTGGAGGGAGTTGAAAGTCTGTGTTGCCCAGCGACAGCCCCAAAACATCACTGCTCTAGAGGAGATCTGCATGCAGGAATGGGCCAACATACCAGCAACAGTGTGTGACAACCTTGTGAAGACTTACAGAAAACGTTTGACCTCTGTCATTGCCAACAAAGGATATATAACAAGGTATTGAGATGAACTTTTGATATTGACCAAATACTTATTTTCCACCATAATGTGCAAATAAATTCTTTCCAAATCAGACAATGTGATTGTCTGGATTTGTTTCCACATTTTGTCTCTCATAGTTGAGGTATACCTATGATGAAAATTACAGACCTCTCTCATCTGTGGGAGAACTTGCACAATTGGTGACTGACTAAATACTTTTTTGGCCCACTGTACATTTCCCCCCTGCAAATCTTCCTGTTTTTTTCTCACAAACTGAAAAGGTCAGAAGATTGTGTCAAAATAGGCAAAAATGTGTGTGTCAATGTGTGTGTCAAAATGCGACCATTACAGAACCATACCATATATACATCTCTCTGACATTGCACTCTGAAAAACGGCCTCAACATAAATCAAATGCACATCTTCATTCTTCAACCACCTCCAGCGGAGGCAAAGACAAGACTGAGGTAGAGGTGGGAGGGGTTTTACAGAGCTCTTGGGGTTTGGGAATATTTGCCTCCTCCTAGTAGTAGAGAAGATGAATTCCAAGGAGTAATGAATCGTTGACTCTCACCGCCTGTATGAAAGAAAAAAGACAATATTTCAGGTCAGCTATTGGCCCTTAGACGTGTCTACTGGAATACATATAAGCTTGTTTCTTTTATTTTCCATTTTGCCACCAAAATCCTAAATTACATGATTTTAACTGTTTGGTTAAAGGGACATGAAACCCAAATATTTTCTTTCATAATCACATAGAGCATACAATTGTAAAGAACATTCTTATTTACTTCTATTATCTAATTTGCTTTGTAATTTTGGTATCCTTTAATGAAAAGCATATCTAGGTTGGCTCAGGAGCGTGTAGCTAGCTGCTGATTGGTGGCTGCACTTATATACCTCTTATCATTTGCTTACCAATGTTTTCAGCTAGCTCCCAGTAGTGCATTGCTGCTCCTTCAATAAAATATAGCAAGAGAATGAAGCACTCTTGATAATAGAAATAAAATGGATGAATAAAATTGTATGCTCTATCTGAATGATGAAAGAAAAGCATTGGATTCCATGTCCCTTTAACCTATTAGTGGACATTCAACAACCAATAATACTCATTCATTTGTCTTTAAAGGGACAGTATACACCAATGAAAAAAGAAAAGAAGCGGTCCCGATATCCAGATATATGTAAAAGAAAAACAGCTTTATTAAACAAATTTAAAACATCAACATGGATCACACAGTACTGATAGGTTTATGAGTATGGCACTGGGCCGAAACGCGTAAAACCTATCACTACTGTATGATCCATGTTGATGTTTTAAATTTGTTTAATAAAGCTGTTTTTCTTTTACATATATCTGGATATCGGGACCGCTTCTTTTCTTTTTTCATATGTGCCAATAAGGATTACAAGGAATCCTCCACAAGGTACCCCTTACCCGCAAGTAGGCACAGGCAACCCCCGGCGGACTCATTGATTCATTTGTTACAGAGCTCCAGCTAAGCAGCAGGTACGAGCAGTGTATTGGATTGGTTAACCGTTTTCCATGTGACCCCGCATCTTGACCGCTATTGGCAGATTGGATCTGTTTGTCAGAAACCCCAGAGGAAAATCGAAACCGGCTAGGAAGAGAGCTGCCTGATTGGAGTCACTGCAGGAGCAGTACGTTGTTGGCGGCGGCCACAAGTTTCCATTCCTACTGGGTATTGAAACACGAGTAGTTGGAGCATCTGGTAGCTTCATCTCCGCGAGTGTGGATACTCGTGAAAGCCTATTACGGATTAGAGCGGGTGAGTTTTGACGCCTGAACAGCGTCTCCACATAACACACACGCTTAATAAGTTTTGCACAGACATTTAACCATTTGTGCTCGCAATATTGTTTTGACACCTACAGTGCTTAAGCCTAAAGAATATTAGGGGCTATGGACTGCCTTTCTTTCTACATCATACGGCCATTCACGGGTTAACCACAGATAAACTTTTTGCTATTTTTCAGTATACACCAATGTTCATATAACTGCATCTAAAGAAGAATATGCACAGATACTGATCTAAAAATCCAGTATTAAAACTTTTAAAAACTTACTTAGAAGTTCCCAGTTTATCAGTGTTGATGAGGTTAGGCTGGGACACCCAATGAAAGGGGCTGCGTAAGCAGCAAGAGCAGACCCCCCCTCCCCTGTATATGAAAAGACCCATTACACAAACAGAAGCAAGCTGGAGTCTTTAGACTTGGGTCTACATCTGATAAGTTGGGGCTTGGTTAGGAGTTTGAAATTCAGCAAAACTGTACTTGGTTACAAAAACACCCCCAGATGGGCTATATAAATGAATAATCTACGAGAAATTTATGCAAAGAAAAATCTAGTGTACAATGCCTCGTTAAGTAAAATTGTGATGATACCATCACAAAGTTAGGATTATCTAACTTTTATTAAAATACCACATTTTATTTAAAGACCATAGACTTATATTTTGCTAATTTAAAGCAAAATGTAACGAGGAACAGGTAACGCTACATGATCTATAGGTCTCAAATAAAATATATGAATTTAGACTCATGAGACCAATCAGCAGCTTTTAAAATATCCTGTAACAAGACATGGTTTTAAAAAGCTTTAGAAACTGCAACCTCACTACTGATTGAGTACTATATGAGATTTCTGCACTCACTTCCTTCATGATTCCTCATGCGCTGATGTACACTGGGCAAAACTTTACATTCATATTTTTAACGGAATCAACTATAAAAAGGTGTTTGTGATGATGAAAATATTGATAAAAGATGGATGAAGATATTTAGTTATTCTAGAGAGATGGAAAATTACACCACAAGGAGGAACTGTTTTAGTTGAATAATCAATAGCTGATGCATTTAAAAGACATACGGGAAAGACAGGCTGTTAGATAGAGCATACAATTTTTTTTTTTTTTTACTTCTATCATCAAATTTGCTTAATTCTTTTGGTATTGAAGAGGGATACATTACTTATTTCACATACAAAATGACTGGTAGGAAAATTATTTTGAATTAAAGATGATAATAAACCCGGAATTCAAAACAATTTAATCTGGGTAAATTAATACATTTTTCTTTAAGGTACATGCAATATCTTTCTTTATCACAATGAACACTAAGACCAGCCGTCACATAATCTAATTTAAAACCTAATGACATTTTTTCTTTCTTGGTCTGATGAGTAAGAATGTTTAATAGCTTCATGGAAACTTAAAAGTAATAAAGCTCTAGATGAGATTTGTGACTTATGAGGAGAATAAATAGATATTAAGATGGATCCCTTCAATACAAAACGAAAAAGTGAACAGTTTTACAAGTTTGCAAATATTCAGGGAGTTGATGATAGACCAAGTGAAATGCAGTTTAATTTCCTGTTTGTTCTAAAGAAAATGACAATGAACAGGGAAAACAGGTAAGGAGGGATTTTAACTCTAGATGAACAATCTGTTGGAGCAGGTGAATTAACTCCAGTTTGAAGTGTTTATAAATTAAAAGAATATTTGATTAGCCACTACACTTTTTATGAAGGGTACTGATAGGAACTCTTTGTTTCATACCAAAATGTCTTATTGGCGCTTTTTAAAACAACTCCCAAAATAATAATAATGAGATTGAAAATAGATTTGCAATTAAAAAATGCTCTAGACATTCTTATACAGAGGGAAACTGCTTGGGACCAGAAAAGGTCTGGATTTCAGAATATTTTTACACTTCCATCTGTGAAGTGGGACAGCTTGGAGAAAGGATGGGCCATTTGTAACAACAATATCTTATGTAATTTAGGCAAACGTTATATATCATAATACACCTTATACATGCACCCTAAAAGGATTTATATAATTTGTAACACTTTTGTATATATAGTACCGTCTGAAAGATAGTACAGTGCTGTAATCAGAAAGGTAATAGTTGTTCTTTTAAGTAAACATAGACTAGCATTTGCATTTTAGAACATAAAAACTAAACAAATGATGCAGGCAAAGAATATTATAAAAAAAAGGTAATTTTTAATCATTTTATCTTTTGAAAAAGTCTAGATTTCTGAATAATTTTTGTTATTGGAATTCCGGATTTGGGGATTTGTACCTGTATGATTTTTTCCATGTTAGAAGTGGAGACAAAAAAAAACCCATCTGCAATTAGAAGAGATTAATTTAAAGAAACATTTTATTTGTAGATGTTTTTTTGAGTAGACACTGGAGTGTTTCCCAGCTAGTATCACTTTACTAGTCCCATAACAAAAATCAGAACATTTAGGATTCTGTGCTCAGAAAAATGCTGATTAAAAATCCAAAGAGAAAATGTATTCTTATTTACTCAAACAATCAATAAGCATAAATGATCTAACCACAAATTAATGAAATACATTTTAAAACTACACATAATGCACCACCTATCTTGACAATGTATGTATGTTCCTACCCCTGTCCAAACCCACCAAGTACAGGAAGAATTACCAGACAAAAAAAAAATCAAAACTAAAAAAAATACTCAACATAAAATACTTGCACCACAAATAATAAATAAATACATTTCAAAAATAATAATTCAAAAAACATCTTCTGTTCTTACAGTCAGCGCTAATTTATTTAGATGCATACTTTTTAGAGAAACAATGATCCGTGTGTCCTGATACCAATAACATAAAAACGATAAGTCTAGAGGCTGCTGCCATGTAATTGTTATTTAGATGACAACCGCTTGAAGCCCCTTATTTAAAATGGTGGTCTTATGATATATTACTATGGATAAAGAGATACTAAACCCATTTTTTAATTTTATGATTTGGAAAGAGCATGTCATTTTAAGCAACTTTCCAATTTAATCGTATTATCCATTTTTCTTTGTTTTATGGTATCTTTACAGCAGAAATGAAAGCTTAGGAGTCGGCCTATTTATACCAAAAGAATGAAGAAAAATTCATAATAGACGTAAATTAGAAAGTTGCTTAAAATTGCATGCTCTATCTGAATCATTAAAGAAAAAAAAAAATGAGTTTAGTATCAATTTAAGGCTGTGGTAAGGGTGCCAGAAAATCCAAAATAAGACCAATGCTGCAGTGGTGGCTTTGGAAAAAAATAAAATGCCATTAAATTGTCATTATTAAATTGTCATCACCATCATTAATACATTTTTATAATGAATAATAAATTGCCACTGGACTGTCAGCTTACTAGTTCCTTTCTTCTTCAGGAGAGCTTTGGGGATTAATTTAAAATAATTTTAAAAAAAGTTTATGTTAAGAAAAATCTTAGAGAACAATACAGTCAAGATCTAAGGGCAATTTTTTTTATTTAGATCTGCCCTGTCTGAGAGCATTTTAAACATGCTCAGTCTGCTACTTTAAGACATTTCTGACGTCACCTTATTCACACCTCATTCGGTCGTTTAGGTCTTTAGTACAGGGCTCCTATCTTCCCATTGGCTGGTAGCATGGGGGTGGGGTTACAGGCAAGAGCATTTAGTTGATCTGGCAGTGACATTGGGCAGGTGGAGCCTGGAGGGAGAGCTGAGATAGCCCAGTCCTGCACAGAGGACCCAAGCACTGCCGCTGCCATTCTTACCCAGGTGGCAGGCCAGGACAGTTATGTGCAGCACAACTCTCAGCCCTGCACAGAGGAGTAGCCGAGCACTTCACCTGGCTGCTGCGGCCATTCTTACCCAGGAGGCAGGCCAGGACAGTTATGTGCAGCACAACTCTCAGCCCTGCACAGAGGAGTAGCCGAGCACTTCACCTGGCTGCTGCGGCCATTCTTACCCAGGAGGCAGGCCAGGACAGTTATGTGCAGCACAACTCTCAGCCCTGCACAGAGGAGTAGCCGAGCACTTCACCTGGCTGCTGCGGCCATTCTTACCCAGGCAGCAGGCCAGGACAGTTATGTGCAGCACAACTCTCAGCCCTGCACAGAGGAGTAGCCGAGCACTTCACCTGGCTGCTGCGGCCATTCTTACCCAGGCGGCAGGCCAGGACAGTTATGTGCAGCACAACTCTCAGCCCTGCACAGAGGAGGAGCCGAGCACTTCACCTGGCTGCTGCGGCCGTTCTTACCCAGGCGGCAGGCCAGGACAGTTATGTGCAGCACAACTCTCAGCCCTGCACAGAGAAGGAGCTGAGCACTTTACCTGGCTGCCGTGGCCATTCTTATCCAGGCGGCAGGCCAGGACAGTTATGTGAAGCACTGCAGCTTAACTCTCTCAGCCCTGGACAGAGGAGGAGCCGAGCACTTCACCTGCCTAGGTCAGTAGTTAAATTTATGGTACCATAAATGTGTAGCTACTGAGGTTAAAAAAAAACACTGCTAAGCTAAAGAATCTAGGAGTGGTGGATAAAATAAGACATTGCATTAAAGGGACAGTATACAATCATTTTCATATAACTGTATGTAATAGACACTACTATAAAGAATAAGATGCACAGATACTGATATAAAAATCCAGTATAAAACGGTTTAAAAACTTACTTAGGAGCTCTCAGTTTAGCTCTGTTGAAAAGGTAGTTGGAAAGCCCACTGCAAGTGGGAAATAATACACTCCTCCCTCCCCCTTCTTTTGCATATGAATAGACCCTTTACACAAACAGGAGCAAGCTGGAGAAGGTAGCTGACGGTATTCTCATAAAACTTTGGGGCTTGGTTAGGAGTCTGAAAATCAGAGCTATGTTATTTAAAAATAAGCAAAACTATACATTTAAAAAAAAACAAAAAACGTTATGGGCTATATAAATAGATCATCTACAAAACATTTATGCAAAGAAAAAATGAGTGTATAATGTCCCTTTAACAACTGTAAATTGTCAACCAATGCAAGAGATTGACTTCACTGATTGAGAGATGTAGACATAGTGGAAAGTTGGCACAATAAGAGTATTATCATTGCTATATGCTTTTATATTTCAGTTTTCATTTTATCTATGTTTTTATCAAAAGCAGTAATGTGCATTATACTGCCTTCTACTGCTTATAGTAATGTGCTGCAAACATATGGTTTATTTTTTTGAAAACTAAAACAGTAAAACTCATGTTTTGGATGGTGTTTGGGACATTATTGGTGTGACACTGGCACGTATACCTTACCTAATCCTTATGAGAGAGAAATACATTAGGAGAGACTAGTAGTACTTATATAGCAGATGGCTCCTCCCATATTACTACAATATAGACGTACATTTTATAGAGGCATATATATATATCTCTCTCTATATTGTAGTGATATGGAAGGAGTCACCTGAGGACAAAGCCTTATTTTAAGGGGTGGGTTCTAGCACCCCACTATCTTTAAAATTCACCAGCTACCACTGCAATGCAGTGAAGTATTTATAATAGTTCTGGCAATGCCATGGCAGCTGGATTCATATACTGTAGGTCCACTCATTTGAAAGAGGAAAGAGCATTTTTGCTTACAAATAAGAGATCTTGCATGTATATATTGTGGGAGAGGAGACAGCAACACAGATACCCCACCCCACTAATGTTGTTCCAAATTTCTATATCTCTGTCAGGTGACCACTGTTGCCATGGTAATCAACTGATAGCCACTTGGTGTGTGGAATACCTTCTATTTTAAGGAGATAATTCTCTCTTTTATATGAGGCATTGTTTGTGCGTGTTGTATGGTTTCTTTATGGAATACTACTCCCATATAGCAAAATCATTTACTACGAGGTTACTTGTCTATTAGGGGCCTATTTATAATGGTGCGAGCGGACATGATCCGATATAGCGGATCATGTCCGCTGCACATCGATAAATGCCGACAACATACGCTCTTTGCATTTATCATTGCACCAGCAGTTCTTGTGAATCCCTCAAATAAGGGGTCTATTATTCCTTTAAAGCATTGTGCATGTGTAAGTGCCTTTCACATCACGAATAATGACTGAACTTATTGTTATTGATTTTTTAAATATGTTAGTGAGCAATTTTTATCATTTGCGTAAATATTAATAGAACAGCATTATTTCCTTAAATTAATACAATTAAATACTTACCTGTGTCTGTGGTTGATCTTTATGTTTGAATAAAGACTGACAAACACGCATAGGGCTGTTTTTTTGACAATGGAAGTAAATTGGAAAGTTGTTTACAATTGTGTGCTCTTTCTGAATCATAAAAGTTTAATTTTGACTTTAGTGTTCATTTAACCCCTTAAGAACCGGGCATTTCAGACAAAAACTTCCCCAAAAGCGCATTTTTAAGCATTTTTGCCATCACTACATTTAAACAGAAATAGAGCCTTTTTTATATATATATTTAGCTGCCCCCCTCATTACCCTACCCCCTCCCAGATCCCTTTCCCTCAATGGATCCCACAAAATATCCCCCTCATTGCCCTTCCTCCCTCCTCCCTCACTTTCCGGCTCTTTTTTTATTAACGTTTTGCGTGGCGTAGCTCCAGTGAAAGGCCGCCCACCCTCCTCCCTTCTTATACTCCCACCCACCAACGATCGGCACCACCGCTGTGCAATGCAGAGAGGGCCACAGGGTGGAATCGATAACTCTGCAAATCTATTTCTGCAGTGCCCCACAGGGTTCGCAGCTGGTCCTTAATTAAAGGGACATTAAACCCCAAAAAATTATTTCATGATTCAGAAAAGCATATCTAGATAGGCTTAGTAGTTGCTGATTGGTAGCTGCACATAGATGCCTCGTGTGATTGGCTGACCCATGTGCATTGCTATTTCTTCAACAACGGATATCTAAAGAAAGAAGCAAATTAGAAAATAGAAGTAAATTGGAATGTTGTTTAAAATTGTATTTAATGTCTGAATCATGAAAGCAAAATTTGGGGTTTAATGTTCCTTTAAGGGCATAACGACCAGCATTGTACAGGGTACGGCGCTTGTCGTTAAGGGGTTAAAGGGATAGGAAAGTCAAAATTAAACTTGCATGATTCAGATAGAGGATGTAATTTTAAGACACTTTTAAATTAACTTCTATTTTTATTCTCTTGGTATCCCTTGTTGAAAATGAATACACACATACCCTACACTAGCGGGAGCTAACTGCTGATTGGTGCCTGCACACATTTTTCTCTTGTGATTGCCAAACTAGATGTGTTCAGCTAGCTGCCAGTAGTAAAATATTTTCCTTCAGCAAAGGATAACAAGATAATGAAGCAAATTTGATAGTAGAAGTCAATCAAAAAGTTGTTTAAAATTGTATTTTCTATCCAAATCATGATAGAGAATTGTGGCCGTCATACACACAATGGCGCTATGGAGGATGATGACCATGTGTCATGAAGGAGGGCACTTTCAGAGCTGTTCGCAGCTCCCCTGCAGTCTTAAGTGGCGTATGAGGTGGTGTTGAGTTAGGCGTCAGTTGGGGGATTCCTCGAATGTAAGCAACTTCATTACTTTTGGGCATGGTGACGTCACTTACACCTGGAAACCCCTGTAGTAACAGGTATATAGTGTGGTAGATGTATAAAGCGCCTAATGCAGGGGTATTAATTAGATAGGTGTCTCTGATGAATTGTAGGAATCCTAGGAACGCATTAAATATATTAAAATTAATTTAATACAAATAAATGTTAAAAATAGTCAATATGATAGAGATGAACTCTCAAACAGCAGTACCCAAAAATACGAAAATACAATAAAAACAATTTAAAAATACAATTAAAAATGGATAATCTGAATTATAGATCCATAATTTTAATGAGAAACATTGTCCATGATGATGTCCAGTTGAAAGTGTCCAAAAGGTTAAACAAATATCTAATAAGTGTCCAAAAGATAATAATACCAAATTATGTTGATGTGATTAAGTGAAAATGAAAAAAATAATTTAAAAGGTCTTTGTGGAAAAATCTCTATGAAAATAAGTCTCTGTGAAAAATCAGTCTCTGTGAAAAATAAAGATAAAAATATAAAAATATGGGAAAAAATGTGATGATTGGATGCCAAAAACACGAAAAAATTAAAAATTAAGAAAAAATGTGTATACACAAAAAAACAATGAAAAGATGATAAATTTACGTGCAATAATCCTCCAATGTGCTCCTAGTAGTGTTCTGTGTCCATTGTGATTAAGGTTCTGAGAATCCTATAAAAAATTAAAAAAACATAGTGTAGGATGTACAAGATAAATAGAAATATTAAAATTGTGCTTACCAACTGTCGACGCGTTTCGGCCTATGCAAGGCCTTTTTCAAGACAATAAATTTGTGTGGCTTTGATGGCCTTATATAGGGTAAGCAATTGTGTGTTTGGGCGCCAAAAAGCAGCTCTCTTTTTACCCCCTACTTCCTGGGCAGGTGCATCATGGGTAAAAAACGTTAGATTAGTGAATAGAGTGTTAAAAGTTTACAATTAATATCTTTGCTAGGGTATTCAAACAGAGGCCATGCAAGGAAATATTAAAAAATATATAACATGTGACTAGAAGTTAAGAATCAAATTTAAAACAGTTTGTTATGTCTGATAATTGATTTTGTTTTCAATGCCGTCACTTCCGGTTTTTACAATACCGGATGTGGAACTGCTAAGAAAAAAGTGAATATATAAATAGTGCATCTATAAAAGGGGATTTATATCATATTGATGAAGACTTAGTGCATTCGTAATCCCTTTAGTATATTTTCATGTTTTATGTTAAAGCTACTTGTGAAGAAATCGTTTCAATTTTTCAGCGTTTCAATTTTTCAGTGAACAGGAAGTGCGAATATAACGTCACTTCCAGTTTCGGTGGTAACATGAAAAGGCTAAAAAGTATACAAGTATATAGGAAGGTCTGAGTCATAGTGTAGATAACGTAGTGAGTTTGTTGTCTGTTTGGTATTTGTCCCATATTCATGTCTGTTTAAACAAGTTATGGGAAAAAGCCATTTACGGCAAACCGGAAGTGTGAATATAACGTCACTTCCGGTTTCGGCATTATCGAGATTGGGGCAGAGGAGAAACCGTGTATTATAGTGATTGAGTGACTTATTAAATAGTAGTTTGTTTTGTAGTAATGTTCTGTTTGTAAGGATGTATACTTATTGTAATAAAACAGTTTCAAGTTGCGGTACAAGTATCAGGAATATTATATATATTTCTATATAAAAGCGGAATATATATTCCTATAAATAAAAAATGTAACAGTGTATAATTTAGAGAATTATATCATAGTAGGGTCAACTTTTGTTTAATTCATAAGGTAATTTCCAGATTTGAAAAACAGAGGTTGGTTATGATGTCACCCCCGGACTTGACAACAACATAAGTACTATAGTGAATGTTAGTACTTCTGTATGGGGAAATAAACATAATGGCTTGATTTATATTCATATAGTCATATTTGTTGTGATGTCCATTAGGGATGTTAAATCTTTAGGCGATCATGTTAAATCCCAATACATCGAGACCGGGAATGGGATAATATTATCAATAACATGTGGAGACCAATCGGTCGAAGGTGTCACATATATAAATCGATGATAATATGCATTGTCATTAAACAATGACAGTGTTAAACAGTAATATTATTAATATACATTACCACTGACAAGGATATGACATTTAAAATATATATACAAAATATATACAAAATATTGGAAACCGTTCAAATGTAATAAAGACTAGATAATAACCACTGGAATTACAACAAAGAAATTTTAGGCATATAACATTTGCCAATAATAGTGTCCTATATAGCTTTCCAAATTATATATTATACGGACTTGAGTAAAGATTGCATGTGGCCCCATATAAACTTGTGTAATTGCATCTCGGGTAGGTGGATAAAAAACATGATAAAGGTGGGCTCTTAAACATTAAAGCCACACCTGCTATAAAAAGAAGAACATAATAATATGGGACCAAAAATCGTTAAAAACTATATATAGGCCATCCATCATTATGACAGGGCTCAGTAGATCAATTTAAGAATATTAAATGATCTAAATGGACAGTTTGGTAGTGACCAAAAGAGAATGGATAGTCAATTAATATAGGATTTTATCTGGAAGGAGAAGACAGGAGTAAGGCCTGGTAGACAAAGGGATCGAGCTAGAAAAATTATACAAATACATAGATTGTATCTCTTTAATGTTCTTTAATATTCCCTTTATGTATAGTTGAAAAATGTTTGTATAGAATATAGAAAATTTATAGGCATTCAAAAGGTCAGCAAAAACTGGAGAGGCGGTAATCATGAGAAAAAGCTTCTGACAACAGAATACAAGTGGATATTTCTGTTAGACTGCCTACATCCGAAAGGACTCGACAATAAAGAAGATGTAATCCATTTATTATAGAACCTGTCTTTCTAATACAGGGAGTGCAGAATTATTAGGCAAGTTGTATTTTTGAGGATTAATTTTATTATTGAACAACAACCATGTTCTCAATGAACCCAAAAAATTCATTAATATCAAAGCTGAATACTTTTGGAAGTAGTTTTTAGTTTGTTTTTAGTTATAGCTATTTTAGGGGGATATCTGTGTGTGCAGGTGACTATTACTGTGCATAATTATTAGGCAACTTAACAAAAAACAAATATATACCCATTTCAATTATTTATTTTTACCAGTGAAACCAATATAACATCTCAACATTCACAAATATATATTTCTGACATTCAAAAACAAAACAAAAACAAATCAGTGACCAATATAGCCACCTTTCTTTGCAAGGACACTCAAAAGCCTGCCATCCATGGATTCTGTCAGTGTTTTGATCTGTTCACCATCAACATTGCGTGCAGCAGCAACCACAGCCTCCCAGACACTATTCAGAGAGGTGTACTGTTTTCCCTCCTTGTAAATCTCACATTTGATGATGGACCACAGGTTCTCAATGGGGTTCAGATCAGGTGAACAAGGAAGCCATGTCATTAGATTTTCTTCTTTTATACCCTTTCTTGCCAGCCACGCTGTGGAGTACTTGGACGCGTGTGATGGAGCATTGTCCTGCATGTAAATCATGTTTTTTTTGAAGGATGCAGACTTCTTCCTGTACCACTGCTTGAAGAACGTGTCTTCCAGAAACTGGCAGTAGGACTGGGAGTTGAGCTTGATTCCATCCTCAACCCGAAAAGGCCCCACAAGCTCATCTTTGATGATACCAGCCCAAACCAGTACTCCACCTCCACCTTGCTGGCGTCTGAGTCGGACTGGAGCTCTCTGCCCTTTACCAATCCAGCCACGGGCCCATCCATCTGGCCCATCAAGACTCACTCTCATTTCATCAGTCCATAAAACCTTAGAAAAATCAGTCTTGAGATATTTCTTGGCCCAGTCTTGACGTTTCAGCTTGTGTGTCTTGTTCAGTGGTGGTCATCTTTCAGCCTTTCTTACCTTGGCCATGTCTCTGAGTATTGCACACCTTGTGCTTTTGGGCACTCCAGTGATGTTGCAGCTCTGAAATATGGCCAAACTGGTGGCAAGTGGCATCTTGGCAGCTGCACGCTTGACTTTTCTCAGTTCATGGGCAGTTATTTTGCGCCTTGGTTTTTCCACACGCTTCTTGCGACCCTGTTGACTATTTTGAATGAAACGCTTGATTGTTCGATGATCACGCTTCAGAAGCTTTGCAATTTTAAGAGTGCTGCATCCCTCTGCAAGATATCTCACTATTTTTGACTTTTCTGAGCCTGTCAAGTCCTTCTTTTGACCCATTTTGCCAAAGGAAAGGAAGTTGCCTAATAATTATGCACACCTGATATAGGGTGTTGATGTCATTAGACCACACCCCTTCTCATTACAGAGATGCACATCTCCTAATATGCTTAATTGGTAGTAGGCTTTCGAGCCTATACAGCTTGGAGTAAGACAACATGCATAAAGAGGATGATGTGGTCAAAATACTCATTTGCCTAATAATTCTGCACTCCCTGTAATAGTCAAACCCAATTTACAGGTGAAACTCGAAAAATTATAATATTGTGCAAAAGTTCATTTATTTCACTAATGCAACTTAAAAGGTGAAACTAATATATGAGATAGACTCATTACATGCAAAGCAAGATAGTTCAAGCCGTGATTTGTCATAATTGTGATGATTATGGCTTACAGCTCATGAAAACCCCAAATACACAATCTCAGAAAATTAGAATATTACATGCAATCAATAAAACAAGGATTGGACATACCTGTAGAACAATATCGGACCTCTGAAAAGTATAAGCATGCATACTGTTTGTACTTAGTACTTGGTTTGGGCCCCTTTTGCAGCAATTACTGCCTCAATGCGGCGTGGCATGGAAGCTATCAGCCTGTGGCACTGTTGAGGTGTTATGGAAGACCAGGATGCTTCAATAGCGGCCTTCAACTCTTCTGCATTGTTCGGTCTCATGTCTCTCATCTTTCTCTTGGCAATGCCCCATAGATTCTCTATGGGGTTCAGGTCAGGCGAGTTTGCTAGCCAATCAAGCACAGTAATCCCACGGTCGTTGAACCAGGTTTTGGTGCTTTTGGCAGTGTGAGTAGGTGCCAAGTCCTGCTGGAAAATGAAGTCAGCATCCCCATAGAGCTCGTCTGCGGAAGGAAGCATGAAGTGCTCCAAAATCTCCTGGTAGACGGCTGTGTTGACCCTGGACTTAATGAAGCACAGTGGACCAACACCAGCAGATGACATGGCTTCCCAAATCAACACAGACTGTGGAACCTTCACACTGGACTTCAAGCATCTTGCAGTGTGTGCCTCTCCATTCTTCCTTCATACTCTGGGTCCTTGGTATCCAAATGAGATGCAAAATTTGCTCTCATCAGAAAAGAGGACTTTGGACCACTGAGCAACAGACCAGATCTGTTTTTCTTTAGCCCAGGTAAGACGCTTCTGACGTTGTTTGTTGTTCAGGAATGGCTTGACAAGAGGAATACGACAGTTGTAGCCCATGTCCAGGATCCGTCTGTGTGTGGTGGCTCTTGTGAAAGTCCCCAACACTTTTGAATGGCCTTTTCCTGACAATCCTCTCCAGGCTGCGGTCATCCCTGCTGCTTGTGCACCTTTTTCTTCCCCACTTTTCCCTTCTACATAACTTTTTATTAATGTGCTTTGTTACAGCACTTTGGGAACATCCAACTTCTTTTGCAATTACCTTATGAGGCTTTCCCTCCTTATGGAGGGTGTCAATGATGGTTTTCTGCACAACTGTCAGGTCAGCAGTCTTTCCCATAATTGTGATTCCTACTGAAACAGACTGAGAGACAATTTAAAGGACCAGTCAACACAGCACAAAACACAAAACCAAAACCAAAATAAATATACAGCCACATAGAGGATTAAGTTTATAATGTATATGAGCATTCAAAATAAAAACTTAGATAGTAAAATTATTATAAAACTTACTTTTCTCCTGTCTGTTTTACCAATTGTTCTGAGGCTTGTCCACCTCCCACGCCTAGAGGAGGATGGGCTCACTGTGAGTGACAAATTTTATCTTCCAATCCAAGATTAGCCTATTTGCATTTTTTCCCCCCATTGTGTGCATGTGAGTGTGCACGTGAGCCCCCGTAGTGTGCACATGACCCCCCCCCCTTGCATGTGCACGTGACTCCCTCCTCAGACGTGCACTATTGTCTTTATACATTACAAGCAAGCACAGCATGAAAGGGAGCAAGCAGCTCTGCTGAACAGCATTTAGAGCAGGAGTTGTTCCCTTTCATGTCAGTTGGATTGGTGCCACATTATATTGCTTCTCTGTCTTATATATTTTAGTGCACCCACATATTTGCAGCATAAATGTTTATTTTGCTCCCCTTGCATGAACATTTTCACTATAAAAAATAATTTCAATTTTTTTTTAAATTTATAATGTTCCCATTTTATAGTAAGTCTGTGTAATTTTACACTTCTAATTACTTATTTTATAATTATTATCCCTAGTTTTAATTATAGACTACCCATGCTACATATCTATTTATAAATGTATATTTTATATAGTCTTCCATTGATACTCGGCAGGCAATATGGGTATTTAAATAATGGAATTTATATTTTTTATACCTTAGAAAGCACCCTACTTGCTTTTATAATTAGCAATTTATTTTTAATTTATAGGCTAACCCCGCTAACTTCTCTTTTTAACATTTATTTTTCATAAAGTCTTTCACTGATACTCTGCAGGCAATTTGGATCTTGAAATACGAGAAATTTTACTTATCGTACCTACAAAAACACTATTCTCTTTTTAAGGCTAACCCTGTTGCATATCTGTATGTAAAAATAATTAGAACTCAATTTCATGCAGATATTTTCTGTTTGTTATTTCCACCTTTGCATGTAAGGCTATTTTTATCTGTGCAAAATCCTTTTCAAGCACCCTACTACCTCTTCAAAGCTAAACCTTTCTAAGCCAAAGCCTTATATGCAAAGGGGGTAAATAAGAAACGCTAAATCTCTGCATGCAATTGCGGTCTTCTATTGGTAAACATGCAGATATGCAACAGGGTTAGCATAAAAGAAGAGATGGAAAATACAAAATACTTTTATTTGCTAACCCTGCTACATACATTTGTACATTACAATCCTTCGTTACCCAGCATGTCATTTTGCACCCTTAGAAAGATGACGTTAGAAAGCACTCTACTTGCTTTTATAATTTATAATGTTCTAATTATTTGTACATACAGATATGCAACAGGGTTAGCCTTGAAATAAAAAGTATGAATATTATAAATTATAAAAACAAGTAGGGTGCTTTCTAACGTCATCTTTCTAAGGGTGCAAAATGACATGCTGGGTAACAAAGGATTGTAATGTACAAAATAAAAGTACAAATGTATGTAGCAGGGTTAGCCAATAAAAGTATTTTGTATTTTCCATCTCTTCTTTTATGCTAACCCTGTTGCATATCTGCATGTTTACAAATAGAAGACTGCAATTGCATGCAGAGATTAGCGTTTATTATTTACCCCCTTTGCATGTAAGGCTTTGGCTTAGAAAGGTTTAGCTTTGAAGAGGCAGTAGGGTGCTTGAAAAGGATTTTGCACAGATAAAAATAGCCTTGATATTGAGTTCTAATTATTTTTACATACAGATATGCAACAGGGTTAGCCTTGGGGAAAAAAAGGTATTGACTCAATTTCATGCAGATATTTTCCGTTTGTTATTTCCACCTTTGCATGTAAGGCTATTTTTATCTGTGGAAAATCCTTTTCAAGCACCCTACTGCCTCTTCAAAGCTAAACCTTTCTAAACCAAAGCCAGCTACCACTGCCCCCTTACCGTAGATTAACTTATCTCTACTCTACTATATTGTCCTGGCTGTAAATTAGCTGTGTGCTGTCTCAACTTAGTACTGAATACCTTACTGGCAGGCTCAGCACCGCGCGCGAGGGGAAATAAACCATGGGAAGGGTGTCATGAGATGCAGGACATATGCAGGACACAGCAATGATGGTACAACTCTATTTTATTACAGAGCATAGCAATACACATCCAGACAGGTTGATTGTACTAAACTAACTGCGACACAGACACCGGACCTAAGCCCCGCCCACATGCTAGTGACATCACATCCTGCTATCATCACATCTTCCCCTTTTTCAAAGACAAAGCATACATTCGCATATATTAAATAACAAGGTACACCAACAGGGTATACAACAACATTTTGTTTTAGAACATTATAAAAACAGATAGATTAGAAAACATGAACAAATAAATTACATCCTGACTTGGACATCGGGGTAGACTACCCTAGTCCACAGTGACCATGGGATTATTCTGCCCATACTTCCGGTCACTGTTCTAGCTAAAGTCAGTCCCTGTATCGGGCCGGAAGCCTCACCACTCTTCCGCTTGATGTAACTTTGCATGAACTGTCCTCTGATACAGAAGATGGTGAACAAGAGTCTGCTGGAGGCAAAGATATATCCCCGCTATGATCTTGCTGAGGGGAAGGCACCTCTCTTAGAACAGGGGATCCCACCGGCGGTGGTACTGAGGTATCCGGTTCCAGACTCTCAGGTACAGGCTGAAGATGTCTTCGGTTACGGCGTGTAACCGTCCCTCCCTCTGTAAGGACTGTATAAGACCTTGGTTCTGGAGAGCGGCCCACTACCGTAGCAGGCGTCTTCCATTTCTTCTCATCATCCAGTTTAATTCTGACACTTTGGCCCGCTTTCAGTTCCTGTAAAGGCCTGACAGAATGTCTCCTGTCGTAGAAGAAACGATAACCCTTTTTGGCCTCTTCATCCCTCCTAAGGACTTCGTCCCGAGGAACAGGGCCAGGCGGCTTGAAGACACCCACTGAGGGTAAAGTGGTGCGAATCTGGCGTCCTAGCATCAGCTGTGCCGGGCTAAACCCGGTGGCTTGAATGGGCGTCGCCCTGTATGACAAGAGGGCTAGGTACGGTTCAGATTGCTTTAGAATGAATTTTGTTGTTTGAACTGCCCTTTCAGCCATTCCGTTGGCCTGCGGATAATGTGGACTTGACGTGGAATGTACAAAATCATATTCCCTGCTGAAAGCACTGAACTCTGTAGAAGCGAACTGCATGCCATTATCACTCACCAGCTCCATTGGAATGCCCCAGCGGGCGAACAAGCTCTTCAGGCGAATGATAACGGCCTGACTTGTGATATCATTCAGGGGTGCTATTTCCAAATACCTGGAATAGTAGTCGATAACAACAAGAAACTTTTTCCCGTGCAGTTCGCACAAATCAGCAGCTATTTTCTGCCACGGCCCCGCAGGCAGCGGAGTAGACATTAAGGGCTCCCTTCTCTGAGTAGGCCGGCGTTCCCGGCAAAAGGCACATTTAGACACGTGATTTGCAATGTCGGAGCTGATCCCAGGCCACCACACAGCTGTAGCTGCTCTTTCTCTGCACTTTGTAATGCCTAAGTGGCCATCGTGAATCCTGTTTAACATCTCCTTCCTCATGCTGACAGGAATTACAATACGGTCTTGGAACAGCACCAACCCCTCCAGCTCCGTGAGCTGCGACCTCTCTGGCTGGTAAGCATTTAAAGACATCCAGGCTGCCCGGCTCTCGGGCCAGCCATCTCTTATGTACCTTATAACTTCTCGCAGATCTGTGTCCAAATATGTCTCTTTCTTTATCTCTTCCAGTTTCCTTGAAGAAATGGACTTAGAGGCCAGAACTGAATCAACATACACTTTTACATCCGACTCTGTGGAGGATTCTTCAGCAGCAGCCAGCGGGAGCCTGGACAGTGTATCTGCCACAACCAGCTGCTTCCCCGGCACATGCACTGCCTGAACATTGAACCTGAGTAGTCTCATTAAAAGTCTCTGGCATCTCAAGGGTGTTTTGTCGATGTCATAAGAATTGATAAGAGGGACTAGCGGTTTGTGGTCAGTTTCCAGACTAAATTTCTCCAAACCCACTAGATAACGCTGAAAGCGCTCACAGGCCCAAACTGCAGCCAGGCACTCTTTCTCAATTTGAGCGTATTTCGACTCCGCAGCCGTCAGTGTGCGGGAACAGTAGGCGATGGGCTGTAGTTTGTTGTCATTCAGCTGCAGGAGTGCAGCCCCCAACCCATAACTGCTTGCATCAGCACTAACCACCGTCTTTTTTGAAGGGTCGTAGAACCCCAGCACTGGGGCAGACCCCAGTAGGGACTTAGCATGCAGGAACGCTTTTTCTTGTGAGGGTCCCCAGACCCAGGCAACATCTTTCTTAAGCAACTCCGTGATAGGGTGCAAAACTGTAGATAAATCTGGAAGAAACTTGCCCACGTAATTTACTAGGCCCAATATCTGTCTCAGCTCATGTACATCAGAAGGGCTTTTCATCTGTTCGATAGCCCGAATTTTCTCGGGGTCCGGCTTGATGCCATCCCCGTTGATGATATGCCCAAAGTAGCATAATTCAGTTTTCCTAAAATGACATTTTTCTTTATTCAGCTTCAGCCCAGACTCTTTGATAGCCTGCAGCACACAACTCAAACGCTGATCATGCTCCTCCACTGTAGACCCATACACTAGAATGTCGTCCATGACGACTGCTGTGCCCACGTGGCCACTCAGGAGAGAACTCATTTCCCTCTGAAAGATCTCAGGAGCGGAGGATATCCCAAAGGGAAGTCTGCAGAAACAGAACCGACCTACCGGAGTGATAAAGGTAGTCAGTTTGCGGCACTTTGGATCCAGGGGGATCTGCCAAAAGCCGCTAGAAGCGTCTAATGTGGAAAAGAACTTCGCCCCAGCCAACTTCGGGGCTATATCTTCCAGTGTCGGCAGCACAAATCTCTCCCTCTTCACTGCCTCATTCAACCTTTTCAGGTCCACACAGATGCGCACCTTTCCGTTTTTCTTTGCAACTGGAACAATGGGGGCACACCAATCAGTTGCTTCAACAACCTCTTCAATAACCCCCATAGACTTCATGCGCATGAGCTCTTTCTCCACTTGAGGCATGAGCGGGAACGGAATTCTACGAGGAGTAGAAATACTGTACGGGACTGCGTCACTTTTAAGTGCTATACGGACAGGTTTGCAGCTCAGTAGGCCCAACTCGCCAAACATATCTTCAGAGATCTCATTCACTCTGGCCACGAGGCCCAAGTCACAGGCTGCTTTTCTGCTCAATAAACTGTTAACACACTGACCTCGGATCACATGCACCCACATGGTGAACTTCCTTTGTTTGTACTCACAGCTGGCAAGAAATTTCCCCACACAATCAATGCGGCCACCAGGACTATGAACATTTGTAGTAACCTTCGCCAGCTGGGGCTGTCGAGGCAGTCTCATAAATTCAGCAAAAGACATTACAGTGATATCAGCTCCTGTGTCAATCTTAAAATCAACATTGGCTCCCATTACAGTAAAGGTAACTTTCCAATCTTCCTCTGAGCTTGTCCGTTCCACAACAGACCCCACAAAAGACACTTCCTGACCCTCCTGGTCACTGTCCACCTGCATCTCCTTAATGTATTCAGTTTTACACACCACTTCAAAATGGCCTATTCTGTTACATTTTCTGCATCTTTTATCTCTGGCCGGGCATATAGCACTCTGATCATGAGCCCGGTAGCACCGTGTGCATCGGCCATGTTGCGCCCATCCACTTCTAGGCCTTTCCAGTACTTTAGATCTACCGCTCACACTGTGCCTTTCACTAGTAATTTTCCTAGACTGTTGCACTTCATCCACAATACTCTCAGACCTCAGATCAGCACTTTGCTTTTTCACCAGTTCACTCTGGCGGGCCATCCTAATAGCCCCGTCTAATGTTAAATCAGGCTCTAACTGCAGCTTCAGGGAGACTTCAGCATCTGCAATTCCAATAACTATTCTGTCTCTGATTTGCTCTTCTTTAGCAACACCAAACTCACAGAATTCAGCTAATTCATACAGGCTGCGCACAAATGACTCCACAGATTCTCCCACACGCTGATTACGTTTGTGAAAACAAGCTCTCTCATGAATCACATTTCTTTTGGGCACAAAGTGGGCACTGAGTTTATCCATAACTATATCAAAGTTAACTTCTTCCCCTTCTTGGAAAGTAAAAGCATTGAACACTGGCTCTACATCTTTCCCCATAGAGTATAAAAGAGAATTAACTTGTACTTCACCACTCTCCTTGTTCAGTTTGGATGCAATCCTGAAGCGCTGAAACCGCTGACGCCATGTGGGCCAAGCTGCAGGCTGAGAAAAGTCAAAAGGCTCAGGTGGGGTAAACTTTGACATCGTCATCATCAGAAACAGAAGCGTAGTCCAGAACTTCTGACACCATGTCATGAGATGCAGGACATATGCAGGACACAGCAATGATGGTACAACTCTATTTTATTACAGAGCATAGCAATACACATCCAGACAGGTTGATTGTACTAAACTAACTGCGACACAGACACCGGACCTAAGCCCCGCCCACATGCTAGTGACATCACATCCTGCTATCATCACAAAGGGGATGAAAAGGAGGGAACTGGGAAGTAAAATGTTTCAGGCTGTTTAAAGGAGCAGTGTTGCCTGAGACTGCACCACCCTCTGAAGTAACTGTGCTGCTGCGCCCCAGAACCCTCTCTCACATCCCAACTCAAAAACACAAGCTTGTTATCAAACACTTCTGACCGCAGCCAGCCACCTTTACTTCTCTACATAGTTCTCCTTCTGCAGCGTGTGGATGTATAACGCTGCTTGCTCTGTCAGATGCACTCCCAGTGCTTTTAGATCCTGGCCCCACATGGTTATATAATAAACTTATTTTATGGTCTCTTATAGATATGGACACAAATTTAAATAATAGATGCTGTGGTGGAGCTTTTAACACTATGCAGAGTGTGGATGCCCTGCTATAGCGCTGCCTGCTCTGTCACACACACTTCTGGTGCTTTTGGGTTTTTTTTTTAAGACAAATTCATTTCTACAGATATAGAAGTATATACCGGGAGTGCATGTGACAGAGAACAGGCAGCGCTATAGCAGGGCATCCACACGCTGCATAGTGTTAAAAGCTCCACCACAGCATCTATTAATATATTTAAATTTGTGTTTGTTGGTATCTGAGACGGTAGACCATAAAATAAGTTTATACATATAACCATGTGGGGCCAGGATCTAACAATATGTATGGACGAGCTCTTCTTGCCGTTGAAAGTAATTTTTCTCTTTTTAGTTCATAATGATATATAATTTAAACACCCGCCACAACAGAACATGAAGCTGACCTGTAGTACTCTGCGTTACTGGCAGTGGCTGCATTCTGACATCTGCCTCGCAGCCTCCTTCTTTCCTGCTAAGCAGCCGGCAAATGTTTCAGAGCGTTGCCATGGTAACCTGCGGCAACGCTCTGATTTAAAACTGCTGTTACAACGCAGGCACGCTTCTACACGCAGGCGCGCTTCTGTGGACAGTGCACATCCTTTTATGTGCACTGCTCCACCAAAGAAGCGCGATGCCGATTGCGGCAACTTCCGGTTGCGGCTGCGCAGTGAATGAAAAATGCATATACGTATATGCATTTTTCATTCGAAAATGACAAACATGTGACAAAGAGGACAGGGAAAGCGGCCAAAAATGTAACACAATCATTTGAGGGGAAAAAATGACATAAAAATGATAAGGTACTGTTAGAAACATTTAATATAGCACATGGAATATTTTTAGTATTGTTCTGTATAGTGTTGACTGGTCCTTTAAAGGCTCAGGAACCCTTTGCAGGTGTTATGGCTTAATTAGCTGATTAGAGTGGGACATTTTGAACACAATATTCTAATTTTCTGAGATTGTGGATTTGGGGTTTTCATGATCTGTAAGCCATAATCATCACAATTATGACAAATCACGGCTTGAACTATCTTGCTTTGCATGTAATGAGTCTCTCATATATTAGTTTCACCTTTTAAGTTGCATTAGTGAAATAAATGAACTTTTGCACGATATTCTAATTTTTCGAGTTTCACCTGTACATGTTTTTTCTTACTAGTATCCTGGTTTTTCAACTATTCGACAGACACTCAGTCCTGCTTGTATTTTTATCCAGCCCGATCCCTATGTATTTGTATAATTTTTCTAGCTCGATCCCTTTGTCTACCAGGCCTTACTGTTCTGTCTTCTCCTTCCAGATAAAATCCTATATTAATTGACTATCCATTCTTTTTTGGTCACTACCAAACTGTCCATTTAGATCATTTAATATTCTTAAATTGATCTACTGAGCCCTGCCATAATGATGGATGGCCTATATATAGTTTTTAACGATTTTTGGTCCCATATTATTATGTTCTTCTTTTTATAATATGATAATATGATCCCATTCCTGGTCTCGATGTATTGGGATTTAACATGATCGCCTAAAGATTTAACATCCCTAATGGACATCACAACAAATATGACTATATGAATATAAATCAAGCCATCATGTTTATTTCCCCATACAAAAGTACTAACATTCACTATAGTATTTCTGTTGTTGTCGAGTCCGGGGGTGACATCATAACCAACCTCTGTTTTTCAAATCTGGAAATTACCTTATGAATTAAACAAAAGTTGACCCTACTATGATATAATTCTCTAAATTATACACTGTTACATTTTTTATTTATAGGAATATATATTCCGCTTTTATATAGAAATATATATAATATTCCTGATACTTGTACCACTGCCAAAACCGGAAGTGACATCAAAAGCACACTTCTGATTTACCGCAACTTGAAACTGTTTTATTACAATACGTACATCCTTACAAATAGAGTATTACTGCAAAACAAACTACTATTGAATAAGTCACTCAATCACTATAATTAGATATGAGCGATTCGGTCCGAATCGAAATTCGGACGAATTTGTAAAATTCGGAGATTCGGATTGATTCGAATTTCCGAATTACGGTAGTGCCGAATCTACCGAATAAATCCGAATCAATTCGAATTTATTCGGTAGATTCGGATGGCCATGTATTACACTAGTATTGTACAGTATATTAGGTTTATCACTCTGCTATGGGTTAAACCTAATATACAGTACATAATACTAGTGTAATACACAGCACATCCCACCTAACACTTACCGAAATTCCGAATCGATTCGTACCAAATCTAACCAAATCGAACCAAATTTTTCATGAATCCGAAAGAATCTGAATAAATCCGAAACAAATTAATTAGATTTTTTCCGAATTCGAATCGATCCGAACCGAAATTCTAATCGATCCGAACCGAATTTTTCGAAGCTTCTCAAGTCTAACTATAATGCACGGTTTCTCCTCTGCCCCAATCTCGATAATGCCAAAACCGGAAGTGACGATATATTCGCACTTCCGGTTTGCCGTAAATGGCTTTTTCCCATAACTAGTTTAAACAGACATGAATATGGGACAAATACCAAACAGACAACAAACTCACTACGTTATCTACACTATGACTCAGACCTTCCTATATACTTGTATACTTTTTAGCCTTTTCATGTTACAGCCGAAACCAGAAGTGACGTTATATTCGCACTTCCTGTTCAATGAAAAATTGAAACGCTGAAAAATTGAAACGATTTCTTCACAAGTAGCTTTAACATAAAACATGAAAATATACTAAAGGGATTACGATATGATATAAATCCCCTTTTATAGATTCACTATTTATATATTCACTTTTTTCTTGGCAGTTCCACATCCGGTATTGTAAAAACCGGAAGTGACGACATTGAAAACAAAATCAATTATCAGACATAACAAACCGTTTTAAAATTGATTCTTAACTTCTAGTCACATGCTATATATTTTTTAATATTTCCTTGCATGGCTTCTGTTTGAATACCCTAGCAAAGATATTAATTGTTAATTGTTAACTTTTATCACTCTATTTACTAATCTAACGTTTTTTACTCATGATGCACCTCCCCAGGAAGTAGGCGGTCCAAAAAGAGCTGCTTTTTGGCGCCCAAACAAACAATTGCTTACCCTATATAAGGCCATCAATGCCACACAAATTTATTGTCTTCAAAAACTCCTTGCATAGGCCGAAACGCGTCGACAGTTGGTAAGCACAATTTTAATATTTCTATTTATCTTGTACATCCTACACTATGTTTTTTTATTTTTTTATAGGATTCTCAGAACCTTAATCACAATGGACACAGAACACTACTAGGAGCACATTGGAGGATTATTGCACATAAATTTATCATCTTTAAACTTTTCATTGTTTTTTGTGTATACACATTTTTTCTTAATTTTTAATTTTTTCATGTTTTTGGCATCCAATCATCACATTTTTATATTTTTATAGAGACTTACTCACAGAGACTTATTTTCATAGAGATTTTTCCACAAAGACTTTTTTAATTAATTTTTTCATTTTCACTTCATCACATCAACATAATTTGGTATTATTATCTTTTGGACACTTATTGGATATTTGTTTAACCTTTTGGACACTTTCAACTGGACATCATCATGGACAATGTTTCTCATTAAAATTATGGATCTATAATTCAGTTTATCCATTTTTTCTTTCTTTTTTGTTTATAATAGAGTCCTATATATAACAACCTGTAAACACTATTACACAACAAAGTAATGGTAGTAGAAGCATATGGAAAACTATATAGGAAGTTCAAAGTCTAAAACTATGCCGTGATTTTTTTCTTTTCTTTTTTTCCCACTAGCCAGCAGAGTTAGTAAAGTCTACCTCTACCATGAGGGCATGTAGGGGCATATTGAGTATGTCACAGGGTAGTGATACATATATTAAATACAAGGACCATAACTAAGTGTAAAAATATTAGTCTGAAAAGTTATATAAATGAAATATAGGATTTGTAGACAAACGTAAATATAAGAGTTCATACCTACATTTACCCCAAAAAGTACATTTTACACATGACCTATTCCCAAAACGGTAAATAAACTATTGCAGCGTATCTCGATGTTACTGGTTATAAGAGGTATAAAAGCACATAACTAAATAAGTACATGAGAGAACAACCTTCATAATGTCCAGTTACAGTCATATATTATGCAGATCTGAGATTCATCGTGGCTATGACCCACCAAGTGTACATCCACCACGGAGGGTAATATTCAACCGACTCCAAGTCTCCACGCTAGCTGGCTCTCGTTGGCTGCATACCAGATGGCATACATTATGGCTATGAACTCCAATAGCCCAAGTCTGTCCTGCATAATGTGTATCCACTCAGATGACAGTCTCAAAGTTATTTTGTCGCTGGGGCTGTTAGTCCAACTAGGCAAGCTACAGAACTGAAGTTGCATCAGATTATGTACCATCCAAAATTGGCTGTGGATCTCCACGGACTTAACAGGCTTGTTAAATGATCCCACTTGATAGACCGCATCACTCTCCACAAAGGACCATGCGTGGTCACAAACAAATTTGGGCATGGTGTCGGACAGTATGAGCTTTGTGAAATTCTGTGGCCTCAACATTTGCCGCTCCGTACTGTCTGCTCTCTGCATCTCCACTAGGTTCTCTGCGAGGTCTGGGATATGAGCTGCCGTGGTAGGTGAGAATTGATGCATGAGCAATGGGGTACACACACCCGAGACCCGAACCGCCAAGGTGTTGCTCCTCTCCAAGCCCTGCCAACTCGCAACTGCTCCAAGTTTGTGGTCTCCTTTAGGGACTTGACAAAACAACTCACTGGCAGATTTTCCCTGGTGTAGGGGTTTCATTGCCTCCTTTATAGTGTCGCACATCTGAAATTCAAACTGGTCCAGCAAAGTCTGTAACGCTTGGTATATCTCTTCCATAGCTGGATTCAGTTTTGCTGCTCTCGTTAGAATAATAATAGGTAGAAGCTGTTTCCTTTTAATT
Source organism: Bombina bombina (assembly GCF_027579735.1). NCBI lineage: Eukaryota > Metazoa > Chordata > Amphibia > Anura > Bombinatoridae > Bombina > Bombina bombina. The sequence continues at coordinate 461,448,385 of NC_069499.1, forward strand.
GCTTATGCTACGTTTCCAAATAGCAAGACAGCTCGTAAGGCTGTTACTCCTGTAATATCAGGATTTAGGGAGGGCAAATGAGGAGTCAGGTCTACTACTAGGCCTCTGCTGCGTACCTCACTTATTCCGGTCTGCTTTGCTGGAATTCAAAATCAAAAAGCATATGAGTCAGTTCTGTAGACATTAAACTACAAATCAATTGCAATTTAGGGCTTGAGTTATATGCTAGTGAAGCGATAGACAGCAGATCCCTCAGCTCCAGAATTCAGCCTAAGTTAAAAGCAGCCATCTTGGTCGGTGCTCGGACCCGCCCCCCCCAGTTTATCCATTTTTAATTGTATTTTTAAATTGTTTTTATTGTATTTTTGTGTACTGCTGTTTGAGAGTTCATCTATATCATATTGACTATTTTTAACATTTATTTGTATTAAATTAATTTTAATATATTTAATGCGTTCCTAGGATTCCTAAAATTCATCAGAGACACCTATCTAATTAATACCCCTGCCTTAGGTGCTTTATACATCTACCACGCTATATATCTATTCTCTTTGGGCCAGCTAGGAGGCCTCTGTATAAAGCTAGAGGGTAAATTCTGTGGCACTTGATCTATACCTTCATTTAACATTACACCTGCCCTTTCCAATGATATATGTCTTGGAGGCACATAATTAATAATTAAAAAAAAATAAAATATATATATATTTAAGGAAGGGGGTCTCTATGCATTTGTAACATGTGATCAAAAAGGCCTAGAGACCCCCATGTCCCTTTATTTTAAAGCCAATAAGCCCCTCTTTAAAATTAAGCCCCTATATAAGTTTCAATAGCCAGGAGATCACTGTAGTAATAGTGATCACCTGGCAGGAATACATGTGCATTTTATTTGAGCAGAGGCTCATGGGAGCCCCTACATTCAAATCAAAGTTATATTAATATATCAAAAGGCACTAATTTATATGAGGTTAACCACTTCTTCTTTTCTACATAGAGTTTAGGGGGGGAAAAACACACAATTTTTTTGCAACCTTGTTTATTACAATTGTAATATATATATATATTTTTTATGAAAGGGTCTTTATACACTTATAATAGGCCATCAAAAAAGCCTAGAGACCCAGAAGCCCCTCTTTAAAATAAAGCCCCTAAATAAGCTTTAAAACCAAGGTGACCAATGTGCTAATAGTGATTACCTGATGTGAATAAATGCATTTATTTGAGAAGAGGCTCCTAGGAGACCCTATGAGCAGATCAAAGTGACATAACTATACCTTAAGGCCCTAATTTAGTGACTATAGAGTTTAGAAAAAAAACACAAACGCACTATTATTTTCACTCTTATTTATTTTAAAAAACAATATATATTTTTTTGCAGAAATCTCTCATGTCATGATATATACTGTCCATAAAATAAAGGTATAGTTTAAATCTGCTGGGTCTGTTGAAAACTCCCAAATATATAATATGTGTGGGTTTATCATTGAAAAATGTTTGGGCTTAGCACACTTACAGTTACAGCATGGGCTGGCATACGGAGGCAGGGGGATAATGTATTGGGGCTTAGCACACTTACAGTTACAGCATGGGCTGGCATACGGAGGCAGGGGGATAATGTATTGGGGCTTAGCACACTTACAGTTACAGCATGGGCTGGCATACGGAGGCAGGGGGATAATGTATTGGGGCTTAGCACACTTACAGTTACAGCATGGGCTGGCATACGGAGGCAGGGGGATAATGTGTTTGGTATTAGCACACTTACAGTTACAGCATGGGTTGGCATACAGAGGCTGAGGGATAATGTGTTTGGTATTAGCACACTTACAGTTAAAGCATGGGTTGGCATACAGAGGCTGAGGGATAATGTGTTTGGTATTAGCACACTTACCGTTACAGCATGGGTTGGCATATGGAGCCTTGGGGATTATGTGTTTGGGCTAAGCACACCTACAGTTACCACATGGGTTGGAATACGGAGGCAGGGGGATAATGTGTTTGGGCTTAGCACACTTATAATTACAGTATGGGCTGGCATACGGAGGCATGGGAATAATGTGTTTGGCTTTAGCACACTTACAGCTACAGCATGGGCTGGCATACAGAGGCAGTTGATTGACAGCCATTGATAACTGAACCCAGTTAAACCACTAAAAGGGTATTTTCACTCATGAATAGCTTGTGGACACTCAATGTTAGTGACTAAGGTAATGTAACCTTATTATCAATATTAACAGCTTTGAAGAATACAGCAGCTCTTTTTTTCCTCTTAAATTTAAAGTAAGTACATCAACAGCTTCTGTATATGTAGAGACATATTTTACATAAAAATGACAATACAGGGGCAAGGTCTGTACAGTAAGAGATCTCTTGCACATTTTTTTAGAAAATACCAGTTTCAGTGCAGAATAAGTAAGACAGACCTTCCTGTAAAGATGTTGCCCCTGTATTTTATTGTTTTAAGATGTTATCAACAGAACTCATAGGGGTCGAATTATGGGTGTGAGTAAAAGCCGGATCCTACCGGATCCATGTCTAATTTAGACAGATATACACAAATGTAAGTGTTTTTCACACAAACACATCCAGACACTTCTGGATCCACCAATGTTTTTAAATGGTCAGTTGCTTAGCAAATCCGATACAACCAAACAGCACAAGAGACAAGCTAGTTTGCCAGAGTGTAGCCCCTTCTGCACACGCATATAGTGTTGTTTGTTCAGAAGCAGTTTAAAAATAGCAACTCTCTTGTCCTCCCCATTGGGATTTCTCAAGCCGACCACAGAGAAATAGCTAAAATGCCCTTCCTATAAGCTAAAGCTGAAAGTCACTGCTCTTGCATCTAGTTTCTTGGTAAACATTTCCTTTTAAACTAAAGCCAATCAATTCTTTTAGTGGTTTCAGTTAGTTTTTGTTTTTCAAGTAAATTTAGACATCACAAACTGAAATATAATTTAAGTGAAGGGAATGTATATGGACATACAAATAAAAAAAAAGACATCAGCAAATCAAGATGACATATCGCTGAACTTTATTCAAGATGCAATACCTTTCTAAAACATATTTTATTTATTGTTTCTTAACTTTTGGACTTATATGATATTTTAAAGGGTTGAACAAATAATAAATCTACTGACTACTAATGGAATTCCACACTGATATACATACAAACCATACATCATTTTTTTAATTTATTTTTTAATTTAACTCTTTATTTATGGGCTGTAACATTACATGAAAAATTCAGTACAAATTCAAACATTTAAAGAATTAGTTCTGGAAACCATACATCATTTAAAAAAATAAAAAAATAATCACCACCTTTATTACCTGTAACACAGACTCCTGTCTCTTCCGCAAACACTATAATTGTAGCAGTTACAAGGAGATGTAGAACAGAGAAGAATTTTCATTTTCTGATTTCCAATCCATGTACCTAAATTCCTAAGCAACAATCACTGTGCTATATGCATGATATAATATTGTATCACACAGTAGCGGATCTACTTAAATAAGGGCCCTGGTGCAAAAAAATGTTTAGGCCCGCCAAAGGTAACTCAGTAGTAAGCAACAGTAATAATATACATGCTGCGCTATATAATGATTTTGAGGATAGAGGAACCTGAAACCTGCAATAATAAAAGGCTCCCCTGCCTTAGGACTGCATATTCTGCACATGACTTTATATAGACTGGCTGCTATGGGCTCCACAAGCACTTAGGCCATGGTGCCACTGCACCTGCTGCACCAATGGTAGTTCCGCCCCTGGTATCACTGGCAGCTTACTCCATAAATACCTTTATAAATGTAATCTCACGGCAATCCTTATATATTAGTAGATGTAAAAGTGACTACTACAAGCCCCAATGTCTAGTTGCACCTGTGATAACAAGCAGCATAGTCTTATTCTACTTTCCAGCCAGAATTCCACTTTAATATAAGTTATTAAAAACAACTCTGTGAAGCGCCCATATCAAATATGCAGCTGGTATAAAATGATAAAATGGATGTCAGTTTCTCTTGTCTGAATGAGGATATAAACTATTCATTTAAGTTAGAAAACCTCTGCATGTTAGAAAATAGAATTGAAATCAGCCCTGCATATTAAGCTCAATAAGACGACCTGCAAAAACAACAGTTGTCCCAATGATACAAACAAACATGAAGACTGCCAGGAGAATGTGATCCAAAACCATTGCGACAAACTTCCACTCTTCTGCAGCCTGTAGAGAAAAAATACAGTTAATAGTATCTGTAATATGATTCGTCAATGAAAACAGCAAAACATCACATTAATATTATAAATAACCTTATCAAGACAATACACTCAAAATGTAATTCCACATAAATGTAATTATAATTTAATTATGCACACTTAAAAATATCCAAATTTTGCAATAAACTTTAATTATTTATTTTGACCATTTTTCATGTAATATAACTGTTAAAATGATAGTTTCCTCTCCCCTAGAGAGGCTGGAGGGCATTGTGTGAAATGCAGAACCCAGACACTCCTATACACTGCACAGTGTTTGACTGATATATGCAGGATCTTTTTTATATCTGTTCCTAATTGGCTAAAGACATAGGAAGTCAAATAACATTCAAGAGGCTTTTCAATGTGTGTGTCCCAGGCCTGCAATCTAATGCATATTTTTTTTAACAAAAAAACATTTTCCCTTTAAATTGGTTCTATAAGGCAAAGCCCCTCACTCCACATAACTGTTGTTTCGTTGGCTAGTTCCTTGAGCTCCAGTATCCTGTTGTTTTGAATATCATTAGTATTGCTTTTACATACCTCCCAAGAACCCCGCATCTTGTGGTACTGTCACGGTTTGGGAGGTATGTCTAGCTGTCCCACTTGCATCCCCTCTGATTTCCTGCTTTATGGGAATGATGAGTTCCACCCAGACATGCCTACATAGCTACTGGACATGCCACATGACTCCTGGACACACCCATGGACCACCTATATCCCGCCCATTAATAAGTAGCCCATCCCTCCCATGTATGGCCCTACCCCAAAATTACTGGTGGGCCACTATGTCAAGCTTTACACTGTCTACATCCCGAAAATCATTCAGCAGATGTTGGAAATATGCTTTTCACATTCCCTAAAGAAGCTTTCTATTTATAAGTGAGCCTGTAAGTAATAAAAACAGGTGCCCTTCTTTATTGTTATAATTCTGCACAAACTCTACTGTTCAGGGATACATACAATATATATACACTAACATTTTCTCCTCAGTTCCTTTTCTACTTTTGTCATCCCCTTGAACCCCCTTAGCATGTAAGCCTATGAGCCCAGCTGCTTCCTTGAGAGCTAATTTACAGTGCATCTCTTGGCAAGACCCTCTATACCTTTGTCTCCCATTATTGTCACCTTGCATGTTAGACCCAAGTTTAAAGCGCTGCAGAATAATCTGTTGGCACTCTACAAATAACTAATAATAATAATAATAATAATAATAATAATAATAATAATAATAAATAACAATAATAACTAGCCAAAGGCTAATACTGTAAAAGTAAATGTTTACATTTCTCTAAATCTTTTAGACATACCTTTAACCCACTGGTAATAATAATAATGAAGCCTTTCTGGGATCTGTGTGCCCATTCATATGACAGTGTCTCTAATAACAAATAACTGACACCATTTTTCCACTAACTAGATGTTCATTCCAAAGGACAGCTGGCATTCAATTCAACTAGAGCAGTGGATATTATTAGCACTGCTGAATACAAACTATTCTCTGTTGTGTGCAATCTGTCCTACATAACAATTAATGAAATAACCTACTATGTTTTGTTTAATGTTTTGAATTAAAGTTTTTTTTACACCTAATTATGTCCCTATATATATATATTATTGGAACATTATTACAACTTGCAAAAATGTTATCTTTATATATATATATATATATATATATATATATATATCTATATATATCTCAATATTCATTAACCTAAGAAGCAAATAATTAAGTTAAAAATAAATATTTGAACAATACTTTACAATATAAATGATTTAATTATTTATTTATTGCTTTATTTTTGTTGTACAATTCCTCTAAATATTGTTTTAGTTTCACTCCCCCCATAGAAGCTGGAGTGCCTACTTGATACTAGCTTGCAACAATGTACACAGTGATTGGTTAGCTAACAACAGAAGCTCATTAACATTTGTGCATAGTTGGCCACAACAAAGGAAAATATGAACATGATATCCACCAGACTTTTCAAAAAGGTGTATCCTTGAATTTGTAAACATTTTTATTTGCAAAAACGTGTAAATTAGACTAACAAAATTGCTTGAAATGATTTTGTTTTGTAATTCAGTGCTTAATTTTTAATATATACTGGCCTAGATTACAAGCAAAGTGCTACAGATAGCACAGACTACTAAGAATAGTGAACAATCTGGTATTAGAAGTCATTGGTAAAATAGATTTACCAGAGTGCGGCCAACAATTTTTGTTTAGAGCTCCTCATACTTTCGATGAATAGCGCAGGATGAGTGGCGTGTTCAAGTGCAACATATAATAACACTGAAAAATGTAGCATTCCTGCAGATCTGAAGTTTTAAAGGGATATGGTTTATGATAAGGTGTTGGACATGGAAGGGCCCTAAGACTTTTTTAGCACGCCCCATAGAAGTCTTATAGGTGAGGGATTTAGCACGGCCATGCTATCCGAACTCCAGATGTTAGTTAACCCGCAGCTTTTGTTCAGCCGCTAACATTTTGCTTTCCACTTGTAATATGGAAGTTAAACTGCTTTGTGCAATGTTAGGTCATCATAGCGCTTCCATTTTTATGCTTCACTTGTATGCTCCACTATGCGTTGAATGTCCCTTTAAGACATATTAACACAAAGGCTGCAAAGTTATAAGACTTTGAAGACTTTTTATTTTACAAAAAGAAGATTAATTTGTAAAATTATGATAAAATATTTGTCAGCTAAATATCAGTGTGTTAAAACTAATATGGAGCTTACCTTATTGGATTCCTGGTCCGCTTTCATAGTCTCTGCAATATATTTAACACCTTCTATAGCACTTTTCACATCAGGATTCTTTAAAACTGGAGACTGATAAGTCACTGCAGCAGGTCCTAATTTTCCTGAGATGTCTGAAATGTCAATATCTTCTGTAAATATCTTCTTTCCTTGTTTTTCTTGTGAGGGACGTTTCATTGTAGAGAAGAACATCATTTTTGGGATGGTGTCAATAAAAATCTGAAACCAAAAAATGTTGCCTATTATATTTAAAAAAATATGTACAATTATCACATTTAATAGACTTGTGCATGATCGAAAAATTTGTTTCGATTCGGATCGATTCAGATTTTTTCGAATTTCGGTTCAAATCGATTAGAATTCGGAAAAATTTGAATGAATTTGTTTCGGATTCGTTTCGGATTAATTCGGATTCAAATAAATTCGGTTGGATTTGGTTCGGTTCGATTCGGAAATTCGGAATTTCAGTATGTGTTAGGTGGGATATGCTATGTATTAGACTAGTATTATGTATTGTATATTAGGTGTAACCCATAGCAGAGTGATATAACCTAATATACTGTACAATACTAGTGTAATCCATGGCCATCCGAATCTACCGAATAAATCCGAACTAATTCGGATTTATTCGGTAGATTCGGCACTATTTCGAATCGGAAATTCGAATCGATCCGAATCTCCGAATTTAAGAAATTCGGCTGAATTTCCGAATCGATCCGAAACGAATCGCACATATCTATAAACTACACAATACAGGTTAAATCAAATTAAGCTTATACCAATTGCATTAATGCTACTCTCATATTCTCAAAGAATAACAACCAGCACATCTGCAGAATTATATCTATAGACAATGTGTAAATAAGACATACAACAGTCTGGCATAGCACCTCCCATTTTAAAATCACTTAAAGACTTTCAAAACAACAAATAATTGATATAGTTGTTATAGCTGTAAATATGATTTTTTATTATATAATTAGGCCATGATAAACAAAAGCCAAGTCTAAAACATGTCAGTTATATGTGATGTCTGTTTTATTAAGGATGTCTACTCTTTGGTCCCCATTTATGAAGCAGCTTTATCAATGTCGAGAATTGTGTATAAAAAATAAATCCAAACAAATAATCCATATAAGATAATATATTAATTCCCATATACAATGATTTAAGTTTAAATGCCCATAAGAAAAGAGTGAATTTCTTTTCTTTTTTTTTAAGTAAATTAATTTTCTTTGCTTTTAGGTTTAAAAGCCATTCTATAATAAAGTGTAAGCTGAAAGTTTTTTTCTTCACAAAATGAGGTCATGATCTCAAGTTGAAGGTTAGTAGGTTCAGGAGTAATTTGCGGAAGTGAAGTACTTCTTTACAGAAAGTGTGGTAGAATCAGAGAAAATGATTAGAGGTGGTAAAAAAACAGCTTTGGATACTTCAAGAATGCCTGGGATAAGCAGAAGGCAACCATACGATCTAATCAAACACGTGAAAGCAAATATGGGCAGACTTGTTAGGCCTATGATTCTTATTTGCCATCACAAATCTGTGTTTCTACATTTCAATAAATATATCATCATGAGCAGAGACGGACTTAGTTTTGACTTCTTTCAGCTTCAACAAAAGAATTAAGCACATTTGTACAATTAAGAAGTGCAAGTAGAGATGTAATGTGTAACAGTATTTCAGACCTAAGAGTCCAGTCAAGCTAGGAGGTCAGGATAGGTTGCAGATTTAGCCTATTATGTTCTTGTTGCCAAGTATAAAACAGGACAAACAGTACAGGTGGCCCTCGTTTTACAACGGTTCAATTTACACCGTTTCAGAATAGCAACCTTTTTTTTCCAGTCATGTGACTGCTATTGAAAAGCATTGAGAAGCAGTGAATTTATTAAAATAGCCAATAAGTGAAACTGTCCGCTTGTGTTGCAGCAAAGCCAAGCAAGCTGAAATTAATCAGTTTAACCAGACCTGAGCTATCGAGCAGATTTCAAAGGAACAAGATCTTCCTGTCTATAAATCAGTCCAGATTGGAATGCATAGAAAGAACTGTTTGCAGAAAAATGCAAGTGAAGTCTGTGTTGTGTGATTATTGTATTAGGTTTATAATACTGTTTAGCAAATGTTTTTGTTCATTTAACTTACTTTAATTATATATTCTGTGTTGTGTGATTATTTTATTAGGTTTATAATGCTGTTTAGCATTTAAAGTCTTCATTTCAAAGCTTTAAAAATAATGTATTAGGTGTTACTTATGACAATTTTGAGAGGGACCTGGAACCTATCTCCCTCACTTCCCATTGACTTACATTATAAACTGGGTTTCAATTTACAACGGTTTCGATTTACAACCATTCCTTCTGGAACCTAACCCTGGCGTAAACTGAGGGCTACCTGTTTTATGTAGTATCTTACCTTTCGTACCCACTCAGGCATAATGTGAGTACTGGGGGAGCGGTGATGAGTGTTGATTACAATTACTGTGATTATAATAGATGTTATGACAAAGACCATGGTAAACAACATGTATTTGCCGATCAAAGGCACAGCACTTGAAGTGGAAGGGATCAATTCAACAATAACCAGTAGAAACACAGTCAGTGACAGCAAGACAGAAATGCTCAGTGTCATCTTTTCACCTAAAATAAAAAAATACATATAATTATGTTAGACATTTATTATTTTGAAGCTAAATATTAATATAATTTAGACAGTAAATCTATGTTAAAATTGTATAATACATCACAAACCCAACATGTAAATAGTTGTAAAATCTTAATATGAACCAAATATTGGGAAAAAGTACACCTGAAGATAAAATAAAGTACTCCAGCATTTGTCAACTTTAACAGGCCAGATTTAAAGTTAATAATAGTGATGAAGAGTCACTGAACAGCAAACTGGCCTGTTAGGGGTACTTGAGACCTGGAGTTAAAGGGACAGTCAACGCCAACCTTTTTATTGTTTAAAAAGATAGATAATCCCTTTATTACCCATTCCCCAGTTTTGCATAACCAAAATTGGTATATTAATATACTTGTTACCTTTGTGATTACCTTGTATCTAAGCCTCTGCAGACTGCCCCTGATCACATTACTTTTTATTTATTATCTATTGACTTGCATTTTAGCCAATTAGTGTTGTGTTGTGCACAACTTCACGGGCATGAGCACAATGTTATCTATATGGCCCACATGAACTAGCAATCTCCTGTTGTGAAAAGCAAATAAAAAAGCATGTGATAAGAGGCTGTTTGTAATGGCTTAGAAACAGGAAGAAATGTAGAGGTTTAAAGGTTATAAAGTATATTAATATAATAATGTTGGTTGTGGAAGGCTGGGGAATGGGTAGTAAAGGCCTTGTCTATCTTTATAAACAATAACATTTTTGGTGTTGACTGTCCCTTTAAGGAAAGCTTCTGTACAGACTGGAATCAGATAAGTAAGAAAAAGTTGTTCCCCTTCCTTGCCCCTCCCATTCTTAGTGGATGTCCAAAAGAGGATGGATAACAAGGGAAGGAATCTTGTTAAATATTAACTAGGGATATAAGCAGGGGACAAGTCGAATGGGAACGCATGGGAATGGAGTTCCTGCACTATTTTTGCAGGAGGAACTAAGTTCCCTCTGGACAGAGAACAGAAACCCTTCAGTAAACACTGCTGCTGCTGGTGGGAGGAGCTGGAGCACAATCTGATTAGAAGGATAGTGAGATCCTCTTGTAATGGGCACTAACACTTCCTACAATACACTAAATGCAAGCCTGCCAGATGTCCTGCTGTGTAATCACCCCGCAATGTGTGTAACAAATGGTGCTTACATCTGTCTGACTTATGATGGGGTTATTAAGCTCCCCTCAGCAGAAATAGGAATATTGCACCTTAAGTGGGTGAGACTCTGTTACAGAGGAGGATTCTCAGGCCCAAAGGCAACCATTTGCTTTCATTAACCAAAGTGTATAGATTATATACATACAAATACAGTGTGTGTATCTGTATGTGTATGTGTGTGTATATATATATATATATATATATATATATATATAACACAATATTAATTGTGAGGGGGGGTGGAAGTCTTGGTGAGTTCCCACACTTTATTTTTTGTAGGACTTGACCCCTGGATATAAGCCAAACTATAGAAATGTCTGTATTTTGGCTCACCACAGCTAATACTCACTAGATTTGGTAGTGAAAATGACAAATAACGAGAAGTATGCTACAAAACATGTATTTATTATGACATAGCAGAGTTTAATAACTTTCTTACAAATTTTGCCAATGCTTAATACAGGACATCCAATTTTGTAGCAAGAAAATAATGTATTAGGTGTTTTCCAGAGTTCAGAAGGTGATGGATCTGCTTCCATTACCAAAAAGGTTGAAAGTGTCTTGTAGAATGAGGCCTGGGCCCTCCTGGAATATGAACTCATTTTAACTGGTATGTCTTGACAATGCATTGTACCATTCAGGTTCAAATAATTGTCTTTTCTAGTAAAAAGATATTTATCATATCAATTTGGCTAATAAAGGGTAATTTTTTTCCTCCATCCTTTTGTCCTTTTAACATAAACATAAAAAGCATCTGACAACAGCCATTTTATACAATGGCTGACCATTCATTGTCTTCTTATCTCATCTGTACAATACAATAGTAGGATTATATCCTTTAAAAAATGAAAATCTGAATAAAACCTTGGATAAAAACATCTGGAATTGTACTTTCCATTACTATTTCTTTATAGAATAGTGTTATTGTACCAAAAAGTGCTTCAATCAGAGCATCAAGTGTTAAAGGCAATTCCCAAGGAGGTGTAAAAGATATGCACATGTAGTAATTGTTTCTCCAGGTAAGGACCCAGAGGCTGAGAAGTGATAATAATAAACACTACCCCAAAACACTTCATAGAACCTAGGATGTGATCCACTTAAAGTAGTAACAAGATTAAAAGTGGTCAATCAGGCATAGTCATCAACAGGCAATCAAGTCAGTCACACAAAAAACAGACAAAACAGAACTGGAAAAAAAATCAAACTCAAAGAGCAGCCCACCAAGAAAGCAATCAAAATACTTGGAAAAAGTTGGCCACCATAGCCAGTTTTAAAAATGGGAAGGAATTATGCACCGAAAGACAAAAGCAAAGCAAAAATGTTGTTGCCTCTTACCAGAACAATACACAATGCATGTAAAAAATATGTACCTAAAATATATCCAACAGCAACATCAGTATGAGCTGGACACATTCTCTTCAATATACGAATGGCTAGTTACCCCATGACATGGTCATAATGTTGATTGACTGTCATGTCACTGGGGGTGTGGCCTAACTATATAGTGGATGACGAACATCCTAGGTAGCGTTTGGCAAGGAGTATTTAAGACAGCAAGCGGCTACATGGTGGTTTGTTTATATGCATTGAGAAAAGCCATCGTGGCAGACACACGTTTGCTTTATACTTTATTCTATCCCTTTGCCTCTCCACTTCCTCCCACCTGATGCCGAGGTTCCAATATATCAGCCAGGACTCTTTGGGGGAGTGTGATGCATGCTCTGTAAGCTGTCTTTCTTTTCAGATTTCCTTCTCTCCTGGGGATAATTTTAAGAGCTGTGGTTTTTACTACACCCAAGGGTTTGAGGAGGTTATGCTCCTGTAGGGTTGAGTTTTAATATAAAATAAAAGTTATATTTTATTAATTAATTTGGGAATTGTACATAAGCCCTACTCCTTTTCTTCTCTTTTTGTTTTTTACAAAGTATCTATTTAGAAGGGTTTGCACCTTACCATAATAAGTTTCCCTATTGTTACAAGGAATACATTATTGTGCCAATATAATCATTAGTATTTGAGGGGAATTATGCAATAAAGACAAAAGCAAAACATGATGTAATATTAAACAATTGTGTTGCCTGTTACCAAAACAATACAAACACAATGCATATAAAAATTTTGTACTCAAAATATATACACCAGCAACATCATTACAATTGCTATTCTGTAGTAAGCTGAAGTAGTATAGTTGTTTTGTGATTAAAGTATAATGTATAGTATATTTATTTGCTACAGTTTTGATCACTCTGCAACCAAATAACCAACCTCATATTTTGTGGATTGGGATAATAAATTGACCATTGGTGCAAAATTCCTGGAAACACCAGAACTACTCAAAGTAATTCTACTGCCAGTTTCTGAGTAATAGTTACAAATAGTTTGTTCCATCCTGATTTTTTACTGAAGCTGATGTATTTGTGATATTTAAGTTAAGGCAGAGATTGGCTTGAACTAGTAAGATGTGTGGTGATATATGTGCAGGACTCAACTGTGCAGCCCCTAATTCTGATATGCTCCCAGTATCAGAAAGTTTAAGTCTAAAACATGTGGGGGGAGGGGTGCGCTCAACTAAAGAGCTGTGAGTGGGACTTTATCTATTGTGTATGACTAATATATTATATTTCTATATTTATATTTTAGCAACCTAGTTAAGAAACATATATTATCGTGATAACATATGATTGTGATGTTTCTATTTTTATATATATTTTTATATATTCTTCCGTGATAACATATGATTATATGGTGGGGGGATATTAAATGTGAATCCTTAATAGGATAAGGTATAAGGTGTGTGTGCGATGGTTTGTTGCAAATTGTGATGCAATATGTTGCAAGGAACAATGCTTAAAGTGCAATATATGTGGTGGAAATAACCAACAATATGTGGTGTATAAAAAAACAGATACTTCTTATTGAAACAAAACAAATGTTCAATTGAATTATTAATCAGTTTATAGATATAAGCAAATAAAAACAAATGATAACAAATAAAATGATCATATCATTGCAATGAAATATAACAACTAATTCACTAAGTTAGTTAAAAATAGTGTCGGTAAAACTGACTTATCAGCATAGACCATAAGTACTGGGATTTGGCTGGTATGTTAATAGACACTCTTAGACAAAATAAGTCCTTGAAAGGATATGATGATTATAGTTCAGCGTAAAATATAAAAGTTAAAAGTTGTGGCCACAACTATTTGTAAGGGATCCAAAAAGCTCCAAAGAGCTGTTTCCTGTTAGGATAGCTTGTGTAGCTTGTAATGTCCCGTTGTTAAAAAAGGAGTACTACGGAGTTCTTATGATGCTCACCCCTACCGGACTACCGATATCCCTTACCTCCTCTTCTACTAGCGTGGGTTATGGGAAGGATTGTAATTGACCCGGGATGTGTCTCAGTTCGGCGTGTTGCCGTGTAGCTGTGGTAGTATGTGAGCGTCTCACCTTCAAATTTCCCGGTCAGTCCTTCCTACCCTGACGTCTACGTAGAATAATCACGTGGTCCTCGGAGGTCCAATCGGATAGCCGGGTCGTTGGGGGGAGTGGTGCGATAGCGGTTCTATCGGATCTGCTTGCTGGAGCCAAATTCGGTCACACTGGATTGTCAAAATCTACGCGTTTCAGTGCTGGATATGCGCCTTTATCAAGACTTCCTATTCTTGTGTGTTATCTGTGGCTCTATTTCTAGTATTATGGGCGTTAGAAAACTCCTCCCAAGGTGTCATATATCAAGCGATATTATCGCTTACTTGTCTATGCCTATATTAAAAACCAGTGATATTAAAGACTAATAATAACAGAATAGCACATATTGTGCATTTAAAAAACAACAGTGACAATGTTGCACTCAAACATTATTGGAACTATGTGATTAATATTAATCCAAAATGTGGAATATGTATGTATTTGCTGTCACACAAATTGCTATATATGAAACATATATGAGACATATAAAACAATTCGAAATATATGATACAAAGTTAAGTAAAATTAAAGGAAAATTAAAGGAATAAGACGTTTGGTATAAAGAAAAACTGCTCAGTAAATGAAACTTTCATCCCACAAGCTAACACATTAGAAAAGAAATTTCAGGACAAAGGATATGGAGATAACATAATCAAAGAAGCAAAAGCACAAGCAATAAGAAAAGATAGAACTGAATTATTAACATATAAGAGGAAGGATGCTAATAAAGATACAAATAATAAAATATCATTTATAACAGAATACAATGAAGACCATAAAATCATAAAAAAGATCTTAGACAAACACTGGCACATAATTAAAAAAGATCCAATTCTGTCAGATATTATAGACCAACACCCTACTATAATATATAGAAAAACTAAAAATTTAAAAAGCATATTAGCACCTAGTCAGTTCAATAAAAATACTACAAAAAAAAAATACTACATCAAAACAACAAGATTTACTAGGAAACAATCTTCATGGTTTCTATCCTTGTAATAGCTGTAAAGCTTGCAAATTTGGTAAAAAAGACAAAGAAGTGACATCATCCAATAACAATTATAAGCATCTGATAAAAGAGATAATCAGATGCTCAGATATTAATGTAATCTATCTAATACAGTGCCAATGCAAATTACAGTATTTAGGACAAACCAGTAGACCTCTACATGACAGAATAAGAGAACATCTCTCAAATATTAGACGCGGTAACTGTAAGCACTTACTATCAAAACATTTTACAGAAATACATCACAAAAAACCAACAGGTTTCAAATATTGGGGTATCAAAAAAGTCTTCAATAATAGAGGAGGAGATATAGAAAACACTTTATTATTAAAAGAAGCAGAACTAATATTCAAATTCAATACATTGACACCTAATGGTCTCAATGCAGAACTTAACTTAAACCCCTTTATATAAAATATAAAATCAAAACAGATATCCAATCGATAAGAAATAGTTAAAATTCATCTCCTAACATATCCCAATAGAATTATCTAATGTTTTTATTAATCTATCAATCTGCACCAACATGAATAAATATAGATATATCCCCATCTGTCCATATCGCAATATTTAAGATCCCCACACTGCTATCCTTACATATTAGAACACATTGGGTCTTTTCACAATTATTTGGCATTTCCTCATCGAATAAAGATACAAACTCTAACCATTACCCTAATTATTATCTTTCAACTTAAAACACCAAACGTCTTATTCCTTTAATTTTCCTTTAATTTTACTTAACTTTGTATCATATATTTCGAATTGTTTTATATGTCTCATATATGTTTCATATATAGCAATTTGTGTGACAGCAAATACATACATATTCCACATTTTGGATTAATATTAATCACATAGTTCCAATAATGTTTGAGTGCAACATTGTCACTGTTGTTTTTTAAATGCACAATATGTGCTATTCTGTTATTATTAGTCTTTAATATCACTGGTTTTTAATATAGGCATAGACAAGTAAGCGATAATATCGCTTTATATATGACACCTTGGGAGGAGTTTTCTAACGCCCAGAATACTAGAAATAGAGCCACAGATAATACACAAGAATAGGAAGTCTTGATAAAGGCGCATATCCAGCGCTGAAACGCGTAGATTTTGACAATCCAGTGTGACCGAATTTGGCTCCAGCAAGCAGATCCGATAGAACCGCTATCGCACCACTCCCCCCAACGACCCGGCTATCCGATTGGACCTCCGAGGACCACGTGATTATTCTACGTAGACGTCAGGGTAGGAAGGACTGACCGGGAAATTTGAAGGTGAGACGCTCACATACTACCACAGCTACACGGCAACACGCCGAACTGAGACACATCCCGGGTCAATTACAATCCTTCCCATAACCCACGCTAGTAGAAGAGGAGGTAAGGGATATCGGTAGTCCGGTAGGGGTGAGCATCATAAGAACTCCATAGTACTCCTTTTTTAACAACGGGACATTACAAGCTACACAAGCTATCCTAACAGGAAACAGCTCTTTGGAGCTTTTTGGAACCCTTACAAATAGTTGTGGCCACAACTTTTAACTTTTATATTTTACGCTGAACTATAATCATCATATCCTTTCAAGGACTTATTTTGTCTAAGAGTGTCTATTAACATACCAGCCAAATCCCAGTACTTATGGTCTATGCTGATAAGTCAGTTTTACCGACACTATTTTTAACTAACTTAGTGAATTAGTTGTTATATTTCATTGCAATGATATGATCATTTTATTTGTTATCATTTGTTTTTATTTGCTTATATCTATAAACTGATTAATAATTCAATTGAACATTTGTTTTGTTTCAATAAGAAGTATCTGTTTTTTATACACCACATATTGTTGGTTATTTCCACCACATATATTGCACTTTAAGCATTGTTCCTTGCAACATATTGCATTACAATTTGCAACAAACCATCGCACACACACCTTATACCTTATCCTATTAAGGATTCACATTTAATATCCCCCCACCATATAATCATATGTTATCACGGAAGAATATATAAAAATATATATAAAAATAGAAACATCACAATCATATGTTATCACGATAATATATGTTTCTTAACTAGGTTGCTAAAATATAAATATAGAAATATAATATATTAGTCATACACAATAGATAAAGTCCCACTCACAGCTCTTTAGTTGAGCGCACACCTCCCCCCACATGTTTTAGAGATTGGCTTGAAGTCCCACTGAGAGAAAGCACCCCCTTCCCCCACACTGAAAGAGGAAATGGAGGGCAGTTGAAGAACTTATGTATTTGAAGAGTGTTATTGTAGGGCATAAAATCCACATATTTCTGAGAACAAAGGTATAATGGATTCACTTGCTTGCTTGAGTACTTAGTGACTTCCTATCTGCCCTTGAAATTGTATGCAAGGCAATGCTGTCCTGTTGTCAGGGAAGATGTTTATTGATTCTCCTTGTAGGGAGTCCTTAAAATGTAACACCATATTTATTGCTCTTACCTCCAATATTTTTAGGGTAAAACTGATTTATCTAGATTCCATCTTCCTACTACATATTGCCTTTGCCAAGTTGTTCCCTAGCTATATTTGCTGGGATATTTAATTATGTGTAAAGGGAGCTAAATTGTTTTCTATATATTGGTTACCACTCATTGGTGTCTAGTGGAAATGAAGCATGTATAAGAGCAGTTCCTAGCCAGTGCCATTTTTTTAAAAACACGTTCATGGGTTACCTAACTGACTTACCCAACTCCCAATATGAAAGAGCCTCTGTTGTCAGGATGACTCCTTGGAACAGCACCCACCTCACTTGATTAAAATGTTAGGCCATATACCCAACAAACTTCAGTTTTCTAATGCTAGGTGTCTTGTTTTGTTTGATCTTTGCCTCCTACCACCCACAAGTTTAAAGGGAAGAGAGAAGGTCCTAGGTCTTAGTTAGGGGTGACACCATTTATAAAGGTTGATAAAATGAGAAGTGGTGAGTTCTATCCTTCCCCCTTATAAAAGTTCTCTCTTACTAGTATTAGCAAGGGTGAGCTTCAATAAAAAGTTTAGTTGTAGTACAACATTTTATGAAAAGAACGTATTACTAATGTTAATTAATAATTTACTTTTTTCAGATTGCCTTTTTATCACTTAACTGAAACATATTTTTATGGATTACAAAAAGAGCGATTGTTAGATTCAGTAAACTTACCCGAATCAGTGGGAAGATAAAACACTAAACCAGTAAGAAAAGAGAAGAGAAGACATGGAATAATAACGTTTACAATAAAGTAAAGAGGAAGTCGCTGCATAAGGAAGTGATATGTGATATCCAGATATGGGGTGTCAGGACAGCAGGCGTAATAAACCCAATGCTTCCAACAGCGGTTGTCCTTCATCAGCCATTCTCCACTCTCCATAAAGCTGCTCAGATCTGGACGATCACTCTCCTAAAATATTTGTTAGACTGTTATTAGAAAAATGTAAAAAATATAACCAATTCATTTTATTTTCCTGTATCACAGTGTTGTATAATATTATATAATATGATCTCTCTCTTCTGCCTCTTAAACATTACTCCTATGTTGTAATTTGTGTAATTTGCTAAATTAGCCAATATTACTGAAACGCTCATATATAAGTTCCAAAAATGACTGAACAGCATGTCTAACTATCATTTTAAATGGGCTTGAATGATCTTCATGGACAGATTTGTATTTTTTTTTTGTCTGTCAATAAGATAAATACACAAAATTATTCAATGTGAATGTCTTATAGCAGAAAAAATCTTAAAGAGACAAAAAACCTAAACATTTGCTTTCATGTTTCAGATAGAGCATCCAATTTTAATCAACTTTCCATATTACTTCTATTATCAAATTAGCTTCATTCTATTAGTATCCTTTGTTAAAGTTAGGCTCAGTAGCAGCAATGCACTACTGGGAGCTAAAAACATCTGCTGAGCAAATGACAAGAGTCATTTGTACTGCTGTGCAAAAGTTTTAGGTAGAGGAGAAAATAAATCTGTAAAGTAAGAATGCTTTTAATAATAGATGTGTTAACAGTTTGTTGTTATCAATTAACAAAATACAAAGTGAGTGAACAGATGAAAAATCTAAATCAAATCAATATTTTTTGTGATCACTCTATGCCTTTAAAACAGCATCAATTATTTCAGGTTTACTTGCGCAAAATCAGGGATTTTGTAGGCATATCAGGTGCATGATTAAACAATTATACCAAACAGGTGCTAATGATCATTAATTTAATATGTAGGTTGAAAAACAATCATCAATTGAAACAGGAACAGGAGCAGCAATGCACTTGAGTGCTAGCTGAACACATTGGGTGAGACAATGGCAAGAGGCATATATATATGCAGTCTAAGGCCTAGATTTAGAGTTCGGCGGTAGCCGTCAAAACCAGCGTTAGAGGCTCCTAACGCTGGTTTTGGCCGCCCGCTGGTATTTGGAGTCAGTGATTAAAGGGTCTAACGCTCACTTTACAGCCGCGACTTTTCCATACCGCAGATCCCCCTACGCCATTTGCGTAGCCTATCTTTTCAATGGGATCTTTCTAACGCCGGTATTTAGAGTCGTTTCTGCAGTGAGCGTTAGAGCTCTAACGACAAGATTCCAGCCGCCTGAAAATAGCAGGAGTTAAGAGCTTTCTGGCTAACGCCGGTTTATAAAGCTCTTAACTACTGTACCCTAAAGTACACTAACACCCATAAACTACCTATGTACCCCTAAACCGAGCTCCCCCCACATCGCCGCCACTCGATTAAAAATTTTAACCCCTAATCTTCCGACCGCCACCTACGTTATACTTATGTACCCCTAATCTGCTGCCCCTAACCCCGCCGACCCCTATATTACATTTATTAACCCCTAATCTGCCCCCCACAACATCGCCGCCAGCTACTTAAAATAATTAACCCCTAATCTTCCGACCGCAAAGCGCCGCCACCTACGTTATCCCTATGTACCCCTAATCTGCTACCCCTAACACCGCCGACCCCTATATTATATTTATTAACCCCTAATCTGCCCCCCTCAACGTCGCCGACACCTACCTACACTTATTAACCCCTAATCTGCCGAGCGGACCGCACCGCTACTATAATAAAGTTATTAACCCCTAACCCGCCTCACTAACCCTATCATAAATAGTATTAACCCCTAATCTGCCCTCCCTAACATCGCCGACACCTAACTTCAATTATTAACCCCTAATCTGCCGATCGGAGCTCACCGCTATTCTAATAAATGTATTAACCCCTAAAGCTAAGTCTAACCCTAACACTAACACCCCCCTAAGTTAAATATAATTTTTATCTAACGAAATAAATTAACTCTTATTAAATAAATGATTCCTATTTAAAGCTAAATACTTACCTGTAAAATAAACCCTAATATAGCTACAATATAAATTATAATTATATTTTAGCTATTTTAGGATTAATATTTATTTTACAGGCAACTTGGTATTTATTTTAACTAGGTACAATAGCTATTAAATAGTTAAGAACTATTTAATAGCTACCTAGTTAAAATAATTACAAAATTACCTGTAAAATAAATCCTAACCTAAGATATAATTAAACCTAACACTACCCTATCAATAAAATAATTAAATAAACTACCTACAATTACCTACAATTAACCTAACACTACACTATCAATAAATTAAATAAACACAATTGCTACAAATAACTACAATTAAATAAACTAGCTAAAGTACAAAAAATAAAAAAGAACTAAGTTACAGAAAATAAAAAAATATTTACAAACATAAGAAAAATATTACAACAATTTTAAACTAATTACACCTACTCTAAGCCCCCTAATAAAATAACAAAGCCCCCCAAAATAAAAAATTCCCTACCCTATTCTAAATTTAAAAAGTTACAAGCTCTTTTACCTTACCAGCCCTGAACAGGGCCCTTTGCGGGGCATTCCCCAAGAAGTTCAGCTCTTTTGCCTGTAAAAGAAAACATACAATACCCCCCCCAACATTACAACCCACCACCCACATACCCCTAATCTAACCCAAACCCCCCTTAAATAAACCTAACACTAAGCCCCTGAAGATCTTCCTACCTTGTCTTCACCATACCAGGTTCACCGATCCGTCCTGGCTCCAAGATCTTCATCCAACCCAAGCGGGGGTTGGCGATCCATAATCCGGTGCTGAAGAGGTCCAGAAGAGGCTCCAAAGTCTTCATCCTATCCGGCAAGAAGAGGACATCCGGACCGGCAAACATCTTCTCCAAGCCGCATCTTCTATCTTCTTCCATCCGGTGCGGAGCGGGTCCATCTTGAAGCAGGCGACGCGGATCCATCCTCTTCTTCCGATGTCTCCCGACGAATGACGGTTCCTTTAAGGGACGTCATCCAAGATGGCGTCCCTCGAATTCCGATTGGCTGATAGGATTCTATCAGCCAATCGGAATTAAGGTAGGAATTTTCTGATTGGCTGATGGAATCAGCCAATCAGAATCTAGTTCAATCCGATTGGCCGATCCAATCAGCCAATCAGATTGAGCTCGCATTCTATTGGCTGATCGGAACAGCCAATAGAATGCGAGCTCAATCTGATTGGCTGATTGGATCAGCCAATCGGATTGAACTTGATTCTGATTGGCTGATTCCATCAGCCAATCAGAAAATTCCTACCTTAATTCCGATTGGCTGATAGAATCCTATCAGCCAATCGGAATTCGAGGGACGCCATCTTGGATGACGTCCCTTAAAGGAACCGTCATTCGTCGGGAGACATCGGAAGAAGAGGATGGATCCGCGTCGCCTGCTTCAAGATGGACCCGCTCCGCACCGGATGGAAGAAGATAGAAGATGCGGCTTGGAGAAGATGTTTGCCGGTCCGGATGTCCTCTTCTTGCCGGATAGGATGAAGACTTTGGAGCCTCTTCTGGACTTCTTCAGTGGATGTCTAGCCCCCGCTTGGGTTGGATGAAGATATCGGAGCCAGGACGGATCGGTGAACCTGGTATGGTGAAGACAAGGTAGGAAGATCATCAGGGGATTAGTGTTAGGTTTATTTAAGGGGGGTTTGGGTTAGATTAGGGGTATGTGGGTGGTGGGTTGTAATGTTGGGGGGGGGTATTGTATGTTTTCTTTTACAGGCAAAAGAGCTGAACTTCTTGGGGCATGCCCCGCAAAGGGCCCTGTTCAGGGCTGGTAAGGTAAAAGAGCTTGTAACTTTTTAAATTTAGAATAGGGTAGGGAATTTTTTATTTTGGGGGGCTTTGTTATTTTATTAGGGGGCTTAGAGTAGGTGTAATTAGTTTAAAATTGTTGTAATATTTTTCTTATGTTTGTAAATATTTTTTTATTTTCTGTAACTTAGTTCTTTTTTATTTTTTGTACTTTAGCTAGTTTATTTAATTGTATTTATTTGTAGATATTGTATTTTATTTATTTATTGATAGTGTAGTGTTAGGTTAATTGTAGGTAATTGTAGGTAGTTTATTTAATTATTTTATTGATAGGGTAGTGTTAGGTTTAATTATATCTTAGGTTAGGATTTATTTTACAGGTAATTTTGTAATTATTTTAACTAGGTAACTATTAAATAGTTCTTAACTATTTAATAGCTATTGTACCTAGTTAAAATAAATACCAAGTTGCCTGTAAAATAAATATTAATCCTAAAATAGCTAAAATATAATTATAATTTATATTGTAGCTATATTAGGGTTTATTTTACAGGTAAGTATTTAGCTTTAAATAGGATTAATTTATTTAATAAGAGTTAATTTATTTCGTTAGATGTAAATTATATTTAAGTTAGAGGGGTGTTAGTGTTAGGGTTAGACTTAGCTTTAGGGGTTAATACATTTATTAGAATAGCGGTGAGCTCCGATCGGAAGATTAGGGGTTAATAATTGAAGGTAGGTGTCGGCGATGTTAGGGAGGGCAGATTAGGGGTTAATACTATTTATGATAGGGTTAGTGAGACGGATTAGGGGTTAATAACTTTATTATAGTAGCGCTCAGGTCCGCTCGGCAGATTAGGGGTTAATAAGTGTAGGTAGGTGTCGGCGACGTTGAGGGGGGCAGATTAGGGGTTAATAAATATAATATAGGGGTCGGCGATGTTAGGGCAGCAGATTAGGGGTACATAGGGATAACGTAGGTTGCGGCGGTTTACGGAGCGGAAGATTAGGGGTTAAAACTGTAATGCAGGGGTCAGCGATAGCGGGGGCGGCAGATTAGGGGTTAATAAGTGTAAGGTTAGGGGTGTTTAGACTCGGGGTACATGTTAGAGTGTTAGGTGCAGACGTAGGAAGTGTTTCCCCATAGGAAACAATGGGGCTGCGTTAGGAGCTGAACGCTGCTTTTTTGCAGGTGTTAGGTTTTTTTTCAGCTCAAACAGCCCCATTGTTTCCTATGGGAGAATCGTGCACGAGCACGTTTTTGATGCCGGCCGCGTCCGTAAGCAACTCTGGTATCGAGAGTTGCATTTGCGGTAAAAATGCCCTACGCTCCTTTTTTGGAGCCTAACGCAGCATTTGTTTGAACTCTCGATACCAGAGTTAAATTTATGGTGCGGCCAGAAAAAAGCCCGCGGAGCGTTAACAGCCCTTTTACCGCCGAACTCTAAATCTAGGCCTAAATGAGCAGCTAACTTCCAGTAGTTCATTGCTGCTCCTGAGCCTACCTAGTTATGCTTTTCAAAAAAAGATACACAGAGAATTAAGTAAATTAGATATAAAGAAGTAAATTGGAAAGTTGTTTAAAATGATATGCTCTATCTGAATTATGAAAGTTTAATTTTGACTGCCCCTTTAAGGATTTTCCAGTCCTGAAAACTAACAATACAAATAGTCCTCCTGTCACATATCTGTCCTTGCAGCTAGTTATCTTATAATTTCTGCTGGAGCCAAACTATTGAGATTTCCTAATAAGGAAAGTAAAGGGTGAAGTTTGACCTCTGAAAAACAATTGCAGCAAACAAGGACTAATCTGGTCTAATAACTTTCAGACTCTGTTGATGTGTTAAAGCATTGGAAGACTGCAGAAAAAA
The DNA here is from genome assembly GCF_027579735.1 of Bombina bombina. NCBI lineage: Eukaryota > Metazoa > Chordata > Amphibia > Anura > Bombinatoridae > Bombina > Bombina bombina. The sequence continues at coordinate 461,472,730 of NC_069499.1, forward strand.
CTTAGTAATTACTAGGTGTTTACTGCTTCTTTAATCAATAATTATTTTTTGCCATAACTGTTGCGTTGCACACTTCTCATTGGGTAATTAAGCACGTATAAATACTGCAGCTTATAAATGAGAGTATTATATGCTGTAAAATTAAATTAATCATTAGTAACTTATGTCATATGTAATTTTTAACTAACAAGTGGCCTGCTAACGTTTGCGCGCAAGCAATGCCAGCTTTTTGCGCATGTCATATATAATGAATATAAACCTGATCGTGAGAATGCAATTGAATTTTACACTCGTCAGATTAGCGAAAAACTGAAAACCTTGAGTAAAAGGTAGTGTGTAAAAAAAATTTTGCACTAAACACAACATAAATACACTGAAAATTACAGTTACACTTATATAAACCCTATATATTCATATAAATATTTTTTAAAAAGTTATAAGGGATTAAAAGTATATGGCATATGAGGTGTTATTCTATATATACATACAAACACATGTCTAAATATGTGTATGTATATATAGGCTTAAGGTCTAACGTGGTCGGGTTAGCAAACATGAAAACTTAGTAATCAGTGCGTTATTGAAATATTAAATATAAAATTAAAAAAATAATAATAATTATAGATACTGTAAAAAAAAATCTTAATAATTTATAGAATATAAAATATAATAATTTTTAATAATTATTAATATTTTTTATTATTTTATATTTTATATTTCAACAACACGCCTACGTTTTCATGTGTATTAACCCGTCCAAACACTTTCAAGTGTTTCAACATTTGGGTATCATGGCCCTTTAACATATATATTATATATATATACAGTTGCAAGAAAAAGTATGTGAACCCTTTGGAATGATATGGATTTCTGCACAAATTGGTCATAAAATGTGATCTGATCATCATCTAAGTCACAACAATAGACAATCACAGTCTGCTTAAACTAATAACACACAAAGAATGAAATGTTGCCATGTTTTTATTGAACACACCATGTAAACATTCATAGTGCAGGTGGAAAAAGTATGTGAAGCCCTAGACTAATGACATCTCCAAGAGCTAATTGGAGTGAGATGTCAGCCAACTGGAGTCCAATCAATGAGATGAGATTGGAGGTGTTGGTTACAGCTGCCCTGCCCTATAAAAAACACACACCAGTTCTGGGTTTGCTTTTCACAAGAAGCATTGCCTGATGTGAATGATGCCTCGCACAAAAGAACTCTCAGAAGACCTACGAAAAAGAATTGTTGACTTGCATAAAGCTGGAAAGGGTTATAAAAGTATCTCCAAAAGCCTTGCTGTTCATCAGTCCATGGTAAGACAAATTGTCTATAAATGGAGAAAGTTCAGCACTGCTGCTACTCTCCCTAGAAGTGGCCGTCCTGTAAAGATGACTGCAAGAGCACAGCGCAGACTGCTCAATGAGGTGAAGAAGAATCCTAGAGTGTCAGCTAAACACTTACAAAAGTCACTGGCAAATGCTAACATCCCTGTTAGCGAATCTACAATATGTAAAACACTAAACAAGAATGGATTTCATGGGAGGATACCACAGAGGAAGCCACTGCTGTCCAAACAACACATTACTGCACGTTTACAGTTTGCACAAGAGCACCTGGATGTTCCACAGCAGTACTGGCAAAATATTCTGTGGACAGATGAAACCAAAGTTGAGTTGTTTGGAAGAAACACACAACACTATGTGTGGCGAAAAAGAGGCACAGCACACCAACATCAAAACCTCATCCCAACTGTGAAGTATGGTGGTGGGGGCATCATGGTTTGGGGCTGCTTTGCTACGTCAGGGCCTGGACGGATTGCTATCATCGAAGGAAAAATTAATTCCCAAGTTTATCAAGACATTTTGCAGGAGAACTTAAGGCCATCTGTCTACCAACTGAAGCTCAACAGAAGATGGGTGTTGCAACAGGACAATGACCCAAAGCATAGAAGTAAATCAACAACAGAATGGCTTAAACAGAAGAAAATACGCCTTCTGAAGTGGCCCAGTCAGAGTCCTGACCTCAACCTGATTGAGATGCTGTGGCATAACCTCAAGAAAGTAATTCACACCAGACATCCCAAGAATATTGCTGAACTGAAACATTTCTGTAAAGAGGAATGGTCAAGAATTACTCCTGACCGTTGTGCACGTCTGATCTGCAACTACAGGAAACATTTGGTTGAAGTTATTGCTGCCAAAGGAGGTTCAACCAGTTATTAAATCCAAGGGTTCACATACTTTTTCCACCTGCACTGTGAATGGCAACATTTCATTCTTTGTGTGTTATTAGTTTAAGCAGACTGTGATTGTCTATTGTTGTGACTTAGATGATGATCAGATCACATTTTATGACCAATTTGTGCAGAAATCCATATCATTCCAAAGGGTTCACATACTTTTTCTTGCAACTGTATATATATATATATATATATATATATATATATATATATATATATATATATATATATATATATATATATATATATATAAAAATAAAATGTTATTGTAAAATATATATCCATACCTATATATCTATAGGAAAAGATATACAGGCATATATATATGAGAGAGAGAGAGAGAGAGAGAGAGAAAGAGAGAGAGAGAGAGAGAATTATGTATCTACAATAAAAATACAATTTTCCTGTATGTGAAGAATATTGGAATGGGAAATATTAAGAATTCCTGTTGGGTTAGCGCATGAGCAATAGGTGTTAGCTCTGTTCTTCTGCATCCTCCATTGAAGTCTATGGGGAGAATAAGCTAATGTGGTTACGATATTTGATGTATATTTGGTTAGCACGCTCGAGTGGGAGTGATAAATAGTACTCCACTTGTAATCTAGCCCAAAGTGATTATAATTTATCTTTAGCATAAGTGTGAGTATTATATAATGTGGCCCAAAGCTAATCCCGATATTAGTGATTGGCTCTCCATACTAAAAACTTGTGTGCTCCTAGTTTAGATGGAGATAATTGGAGAAAATGTGGTTGTATACTAAAGGGATTGTGTGGGGCATTGGGTCAGCTGTCAGGTTGCAGGATCTTGGTTAGAGATAGTGGTGGTGGAGCCCAGTTTAGCAGTTTTAATTGTGGTATGGGAGATCCAGGACAGGGTTAATTGTATATGGCACATTTAAGGTGAAAAGTTCACACGTGAAGAATTGTTGCTTTTGCTTGAACCACTAAACTTCGTGTGGCTTGAGTGCAATGGGTGGCCAGCTGTAACTGATAGTAACAGAACTATTGCTATCTATAGCAGCAAGCATCGGATTTTGATCTTTAGATTTTAACATGATAGAAAGCGGAAACCATTACACATTTGACATCATGCAGTTTATCCCCCAAGTACTATAATAATATTTACATACTTCCTATGCTTCTTTTATATTGACGCTAGTCTTATCTTTAAAATAATCACTTTTGTAAACAGACATACCGAACAAATAATAACAAAAGTGGGTGCACAAGCGACTGTGTGTTTGATGTAGAGAAGAAGAGTTCTAACAGAGACAGAACAGAAGTGTTAGAAGGCTAAGGGCTAGATAACAAGTGGCGCACTATTGTTAACACGCATATAACAAGTTAAAAGTAAATGTGTTTGCTGAAGCTCAAACAAATTTAGCGCATCAGGTTTGCATGACTGAAGGCCAAGCGTAAAGTGAAAGAGTTAAAATAAAATGTACACCAAACACATCAATACATAAAGTGTTACACTCATATATACACTATCTGATAAAAATACTTTTTAATTGAATTTTAATATTTTATAATGTATTTTACTGTGTATTTACTGTAAATACTTTACTTTCCAATGTTCTTCACATAGTAGAAAATGTTCTTTGTATTCTTAAATATATAGTCCTATATATATCTGTATATATCTATCAAGTAAAAGGAATGTATACAATACGGATAGGTACTTCCCTCTGTTCAGAACAGCTGCCTTCCAACAGTCTCTCTCAAGGCTGTAAAATTGATGTGTATGGCAAATAGAGGCGCTGGTTCTTAGGGGTCTTCAAAGGATTCCTTTCTGTGCTTCACGATTCTCCCAAAAGAGTTTTGTCTGTATCTGTGTTCAAAGAATATCACATTGGCGTATTGTTTCTATGCACCTTGGTACATAAGTGTAGTATACTCACAGAATAATATCAGACAAACCGCTCCACAGGTGGTTTCACAACAACCGTCAGGAAAAACTAAAGCTGAATCTTTGAATAAAATATGGTTGTTTATTTGGCTCAATGCGTTTCAACGGCTTTACCGTCTTTTTCAAGAGCTGTTAAAAACTTAGTATGGCTTGCAAAAAGTCATATCACTTTTTACCATATGTTATTCAAAGATTCAGCTTTATTCTTTCCTGACCGTTGTTGTGAAACCACCTGTGGAGCTGTGTGTCCGATAATCTGTGAGTATACTGCACTTATGTACCAAGGTGCATAGAAACACAGAAAAGAATCCTTTGAAGACCCCTAAGAACCAGTGCCTGTATATATCTATACCTGTTTAAATTCATATAGATATATTGGTATAAATATACATTTAAAAAATAAAAAAATCAACAGATATATCAAAATATATATTTAAAAATAAAAACAAAATTTTCTTCTATGTGAATAAAATTGGAGTGTAAAATATGCATAATTACCTTTGGGTTTACTGTTGTAGGTCTAACGTGGTGTAGGGTTAGTTTTATTTAATAGTGAAGTCTATGTGGAGGAGTCAACGTGGTCGCAATATCCTGAAGTTAGCGCGCATCAGGTTTTGCTCGTACTTTTAACTTGCAATATGGGAGCTAACGAGTGTTAAAAATTTTACTTCCTTCGGTGGTTGCGTGCAAGCAAAGTCGATAAATAGCGTGCCACTTGTAATCTGGCCCTAAGTAAGATAGAAAAAGAGGCAGGAAATTGAGCTGTAGATACACAGGTTTGCTTATAGGACCACATTATATCTATAGGTTTTACATTTAACATTGGTTGGTCAAAAAGTATTCTTTGAAGGGTTTGAGGGGTGAGAAGACCAGCCCTACAATTACTGGACATAATCATATCCTTTAAATAAAGCAGAGACAATGATTTTTGTCTGAAATCGTAGCTCTCAGTTAAGCATACAAGCCAACTATTAAATACAAAGGGAAGGGACATAAGATGCACGTTCAGTGGTGGAAAACTAAATATTTATCTCATTGGAAGCACTAAGAGTGGGCAAAGAGAAAAATGTGTCATGCCTAATGTGTAAAGCTGCTGTAATTGGTCATCATAAATGAATGAATACTGAATAGCATCCCACATTATAATCTACAGTAAATATGTTTAGTAAATTTATATACACACAAACACACACACACACACATATATATAGGGCTCAAAATTTCAAGTCCTAAGCTACTATCCAGGACAAATTGTTACTCGCCACTTCTAATTCCACCCACACCACACACACTACTTTACCTCCTCTTTGCATATGTATAATATTGTTTTTATTTTATACCATAACAAATTAAATAATGCTACATACAGTAATACATTAACAAAAATAAGTTCATAGCAGTTAGAAACATCAACTAGAGGTTCTGGGGAAGACAACAGCTGAATAGAAAAAGGAAGTTCTTCAACATAGGGAGTGCAGAGAGTTCTGACAGTCATAAAAGGTTATAGCAGATCTGGAGTTTTTTTTTAAAATAATTATCATCTCTCCCTTCACTCTCTTAACTGTCTTTCTCCTCTCACTCCTCTCTTCAATCTCTCTTTTTATCCTCTCCCTTCTTTCTCCGGTCATATCTTCTCTTTAAACTCTTTCTTTCCCCTTTCTCACCACATGTAAATCTATTTCAAGCATTTAATATTGTGCAAACTGTTCTACCCTACCAAATTGAAACTTCACCAGCCACCACTGTTAATCTCTCTCTCTCTCAACTATATTTTCCTCTTCAACCTTCCTAAAGAGATGTATTGGTAAAAATATAGATGTATTGGTAAATATAAATGAAAAATAGTTCTAGTAATAAGCAGATGATTAGGAATCCCTATTACAATGTGAATTTTCTATTTCTATAGAACGTAGGTAAAGATCAAATTCTTTCCTGCTTTCCTCTGTAGCATCAGAATGATTTCTTACCGGGTTTATAGCTACTAGTGTGCCATCATAGGTCCAAGTCCCCAGTTTCATGCTGCAGTTCTGCACGTCAAATGGAAAGTATGTGACAATAATTTCACAGTAGCTTTTAAAAATGGCTGGAGGTGTCCATGTGACCTTTCCTGTATATTCAAGAAGTACTTTTGTATCCTTGACAATTGCAAAGTCACCGTTTGCACTAAAATAAAAGACAAAGCATTGACAACGAGATTAAGATTATAAGGAATAATTGTAGCATAAGGGGCTGGATTACATAAAGCTAACTTGTCTAGCGAGACCAATCTCTCAAAGAATTGTAGGAAGGCAATTTTATCTTGAGAGCGGTTCATTTGCTAAGTGGGATTCATTCTGGATATAAAGGAGAGACACCTATATTACAATAAAATTAAACAAGTTTAGGGAGTTAGGTAGCAAGCTTAAAGCAATTACCTCCAAAGTAATATTTTCAGAGATATTACCAGTGCCATGGGCTAACTCAGTAAGGCAGAAGGAGCTAAGGTCTGTGAATTCATGGTTAAAAACAAGGTGTAAAAATCAGGGGTTTGACTTTTTAGAGCACTGGGCTGACTTTTCACTTGGGTACAATTTGTACAGTAAGGATGGATTGCGCCTGAATGACATAGGTGCAGGTGTGTTGGGGGAAAGGAAGGTAGCACATTTAGAGAATCTTTTAAACTAGGCAAAGGGGGGGGTCAGTTAGAACACAATAGAACAGATAGATCAGTCTAGTAATATGTCACTCCCTTAATATCTCAAGGAAGGGATGACTTAAGAAATGTCACATTAGAAAGTATAGAGGAAAGCACACCAAGTAGCAGCAGAAAGCACATAAAAATTAAATGTATGACAACAAATGCAAAAAGCATGACAGGTAAAACAGGGGAGCTGGAGCTCTTAGTTGCAGAAGAGGACTATGATGTTATCAGTATAACTGAAACTTGGTGGGATGATCCACATGACTGGGAAGTTAATTTAGAGGGTTATACTTTATTTAGGAGGGACAGGAATAATAAAAGGGGTGGAGGAATCTGCATGTATATTAAACCTAACCTTAAACCAACAATAAGGGAAGATAGTTATGATACAAGTGACAATGTAGAGATCCTGTGGGTTGAAATAAAGAGTGGGGGGAAAAATCCTAAAAAAAATATTACTAGGAACATGCTACAAGCCCCCCAACATTAGTGACCCGGAGGAAACTCAACTACTTATCCAAATAGGTAAGGCTGCTATTAACAGTAATGTAATTATGGGAGATTTTAACTTGCCTGATATAAACTGGGACAATGAAACTAGTAATTTAGCTAAGGGGGATAGATTTTGAAATGTTCTCAGGGATAACTTCTTGTCACAATGAATAGAGGAGCCAACTAGGAGTAAAGCTTTATTGGATTTAGTGCTATCAAACAATAAAGATATAATATCAAACATATTTTTATTATTTTATTTTATTTATAAAATATTTTACCAGGAAGGATACATTGAGATTTCTCTCGTTTTCAAGTATGTCCTGGGAAGTCATAGAAGTCAAAGAACATTTGGGTAACAGTGATCATAACATGGTCACATTTGAAATCTCTTTTCATATGCAGTGTCTTAAAGGTTTAACTAAGACTTTATATTCTAATTCTAATTCTTAATTCTAAGAAAGCAAAATTCAACGATTTAAGGAAATCATTAAATAATATAAATTGGGACAATGTATTCTCTAATAAAAAAACAGTGGATAAATGGATAATATTTAAAACTTTGTTAAATACATATACATATCAACAAATACCATATGGTTATAAAAAAAAAATAAAAAAAATCAAAGCCAATGTGGCTAAATAAAAATGTGTTAAGAGAAGTTAGGAAAAAAACGTAGGGCATTTAAATTATTCAAAGAAAATAGCACAGACTCAACATTCCATATTTATAAGAAATGTAAGAAAGCATGCAAAAAAGAAATCAAATTAGCCAAAATTGCAAATGAAAAATTAATTGCAAAGGATTCTAAGTCTAACCCTAAAAGGTTCTTTAAGTACATAAATAGCAACAAATCTAAGAAGGACAATATAGGTACATTAAAATGCGTTGAGGGTAGCATGATAAATGTCAGGGAGAAGGCTGATGTACTAAACCAGTTTTTTTCTTCAGTATACACAAGAAAGGAACCATTGGATGATACTTTGGAACAAAATAGAACATGCCAGTCCGTACCATTAACAGGGTTATGTTTAGAGGATATCAGGAAAAAAATGGATAATATTAAGGTAAATAAAACTCCAGGCCCAGATGGAATACACCCAAGGGTGTTACGGAATTTAGCACTGTTATAGACAAATCACTACTCTTAATTTTTCAAGACTCATTATCCTCAGGCATGGTACCCCATGATTGGCGTAAAGCTGATGTGGTGCCACTCTTCAAAAAGGGAAGCAGGGATGATCCAGGAAGCTATAGACCAGTTAGCCTGACATTAATAGTGGGGAAGATATTTGAAGGGATTATAAGGGATTATATTGATGATCATATTCGTGTAAACAAGATTATGAGTTCTAATCAGCATGGTTTTAGGAGAAATAAATCATGTCAAACTAATCTAATTAGATTCTACGAGGAAGTAAGTAAAAATATAGATAAAGGGGAATCAGTTGATGTGATATACTTAGATTTTGCAAAGGCATTTAATACAGTGCCACATGAGAGATTAATGCACAAAATTAAGGGACTGGGAATAGCTGAAAATATTAGCTCATGGATAAATAACTGGATAAAAGATAGGGAGTAGTAGTAAATGGATCATACTCAGATTGGACAAAGGTAATCAGTGGAGTCCCCCAGGGATCAGTACTGGGCCCTGTTCTTTTTAATATTTTTATAAATGACTTGGAGCAAGGATTAAATAGCGACATCTCAATTTCTGCAGATGATACTAAGTTAGGTAAGGTCATTAGGTCAGAGCAGGATGAACTTTCATTACAAAGGGATCTGCAAAAATTAGAAGTATGGGCAAGTAAATGGAAAATGAGATTTAATACGGGAAAATGCAAGGTTCTACATTTTGGAAGTAAAAATAAGCAGGCAACGTCTTTTTTAAATGGGACAAGACTTAGCCAAACAGAGGAGGAAAGGGATTTGGGAGTAGTAATAGATAACAAGCTAAAGATGGGTGCACAATGCAGGGCAGCGGCTTCAAAGGCTAATAAGACACTAGCATGTATTAAAAGAGGCATGGATTAAAGGGAGGAAAGCATAATTCTGTCACTATAGAAAATATGTTAGTGTTATATTTATTATACATAAAGGCATCATGGTACAATGTATTCTTTACTCTGATTCTCTTCTTTAGAATGCACATATGAATTAATAGCATATAATTGACTAGGGCAGCGTTTCTTAAACTCTCTGTTGCAAGTACCATTGAAGACATAAATATTTTTTGAAGTATGAAGTGAAACATGTATTATTGAATTAAAAAATCTGTATAAACATAAGGTACAAACTTTATAAATCAAACTTCATTTCAAACAGAGTTTATCTGGTTGAACACCTTATACCAGTCATCAAATGTTTCTAGCAGGAGAGATTCTGTGAGTTTCCCTAACTTATTCTCACAAGCTGGTCGCTTAATGTACTTGAGAATGACTTCTGGTATTCACTAATATACTGAATGTCTATCATAGCCACATCAGAGTATAAAAATATATATGAAAGGGCAAGCCCTGAAGTATCTCTTGCTAATACCTCATTTATGTACCACAGCTTGATAAACTAGGGCTAGAGATAATGGAAAGATTTACTTGCATCTTTCTATTATAATAAAGCTGTTTTATCTGTTGTAGCCTAACAAGAGGATACAGTGTCCCTTTAAGTGAAATAAATTATCTATTAAAATTAATTTTAGACTTGACTGTTAAATATATATAATACGTAGGAAAAGTCTTCAAATGTTTATAGTTAAATTCATAAGTTTTGTTAAAGGGACAGTCTACTTGAAAATTGTTATTGTTTAAAAAGATAGATAATCCCTTTATTACCCATTCCTCAGTTTTGGATAAACAACACTGTTATATTAATATACTTTTTACCTCTGTTATAACCTTGTATCTAAGCTACCGCAGACTGCCTCCTTATCTCAGTGGTTTTTACAAACTTGCCAATCCACTGGAGTGAGCACAGTGTTATCTATATGCCACACATGAACAAGCACTATCTGGCAGTGAAAAGCTAATAAAATACACTGAGATAAGAGGCGGCCTGCAGGGCTTAGAAACATGCAGATATTTTGAGGTTTAGAGGTTATAAAGTATATTAATATAATAATGTAGGTTATGCAATGCTGGGTAATTGGTAGTAAAGGCATTATCTATGTTTTTTAAACAATAAAAAAATATCAAGTAGACTTGCTATAATTAGGTACAAAATCCAATGTAAAAATGAACGCTTATACTTCATTTCCAACTAAATTGCAAGTTAATGAACATGCCTATGTGAACTTTATTAAAGGGACATTGAAAACCATACACACTTCATAAGCATAGTATTGAGGTAATTCCCCACCTCTCTCCTAGCATGTTTGCCGCCATGTTGAAATCCCTCCACTACATTCTAGTGCTGATGTGCTTGCACGTGTGCAGTAACTCTCCTTCAGATACCTGCATGTAACCTAGGTCCCAAAATGGCGGCACTTATAATTGTAGGGAGGTGCATGAAATGTGTTTAGTCTTCAATGTCCCTTTAAACCTAAATAGTTGGCTACTGTTACATACTGAAAAGTTTATTAGCATATGAATTATAATTTGTTATTTTAACTACTATACTTATCAATATAACTAACACTATTACCAGCAATGATATGAAGAATATAGCAAATTCAATTTGTATCCTATATTTGCAACATCTACCCAGGTTATATTATACTTTGTTGCATCAACAAATATTTTTTGCAGTTTAGCTTTTGAAATTCACCTATGTATATAGGTTATTTAGTATATAGTTTTCTTACTTATTATAAAGAACAAGATCAGGGTGCCAGATATCGCCAGAAGATATGCGGATTTTCTGTATTCCACCATATTCTGTTGGGTTCCACTTGAGGTTTATATCCACCCATTGCTAAACAATTGAAAAACACAAAACAAAAAACATTTTAAAAATAAAAATGATGACTGTGTTACAATATTAAACAGTATGCTTTGTTTAACTGCCACAAAACTTTTGAACCTTTAGAGAAATCCTTTTTAGCTATGGATAATTATTAGAGATCTAGAACAATTTTCTAGATTCACCAAGACTAAAATATTGTCTCCATTCTAAATACTATGGGGCCTATTTAAGAACGTGCGAGTGGACATGATCCGATATTGCGGATCATGTCCCCTGCACATCGATAAATGCCGACAGCATACGCTCTCGGCATTTATCATTGCACCAGTAGTTCTTGTGAACTGCTGGTGTAATACCGCCCCCTGCAGATTCGCGTTAGCAGGGGGTGTCAATCAACCCGATCGTATTGGATCAGGTTGATTTCTGGCGATGTCTGTCCATCGCCTCAGAGCAGGCGGACAGGTTATGGAGCAGCGGTCTACACGGGGCTTCAAGCTCCATACAAATCTTGATAAATAGGCTCCTATGGCCGTGTTTACATAGTTGCAGATAATTCATTTTCAGCAGCTGTTAACTGTTAAAAGTGCTGTTTTAGCGGTTAACTTCTATTGGTAGTTTACATAGTACAGATTTTTTATCCATTTAGCACTTACTAAATATCGGCAGCTATTGCCTAATTTGCACCAAATTTACACTGCACAAATTATCGTTCAATGACTGCCGAATAAAAAAAGGCATTAAACCTATGCTATCACAAAATGTACTTTTTAAAGTATTTTTACACTACCTTAAAGGGGTATGAAACCCAAAATTTTAATTTGTGAATTAGACAGAGAATACAATTTTAAAAACATTTCCAATTTACTTCTGTTATCAAATTTGCTTTGTTCCCACTGTATTTTGTTATTAAAGGGATGCTGAGGAAGGCGTCTGAAGCACTACATGGTAGGAAATCATACTGCCATCTAGTACTCTTGCAAATTGATAACATTCTAGCAAAACTGCCCGCTCCTGAGATTACGTCCCTGCTTTTCAACAAAAGATACCAAGATAACAAAGAAAATTTGACAATAGAAGTTAGGAAGTTGTTTGAAATCAGAGGCTCTATCTGAATAATGAAATTTAAAAAATTGTGATTTTATGTTTATTTAAAGTATAATACATCAGAAAAAATAATAATAATCATAACAAGGGTGAAAGTAAACAGTTATTTTCCTATTTATTTATATTAACAAAAATAAATATATTAGTGATGCATTTGCATTTCTTTCAACTAAACATACAGTATATATTGTAAAAATGAAGTTTGTGTTTACATAGCTCCCACTATACAGCAAAGGTCGCATGTGCAAAACTGTGTTTATATGTTTTTTTGTTGAGGTTTACTAAAGTGGCCTTTTTCCTTCAAAAACTATAAAGTCACATAGTGTTACATGTAAAACACATTGAATTATAGTTGTGAACTACGCAGACTGTGGGGCATATGTATCAAGCTCTGAAAGGAGCTTGATGCCCCGTGTTTCTGGCGAGTCATCAGACTCGCCAGAAACAGCAGTTATGAACCAGCGGTCACAAAGACCGCTGCTCCATAACCTGTCCACCTGCTCTGAGCAGGCGGACAGACATCGCAACAATACAACCCGATCGAGTACTATCGGGTTGATTGACACCCTCCTGCTGGCGGCCTATTGGCCATGAGTCTGCAGGGGGCGGAGTTGCACCAGCAGCTCTTGTGAGCTGCTGGTGCAATGCTGAATACGGCGAGCGTATTGCTCGCCGTATTCAGTGATGTCTGTCGGACCTGATCCGCACTGTCGGATCAGGTCTGACAGACATTGATAAATAGAGGCCTGTGTGTTAAACGGGTGCAGTTGAGGGATTTCATGAATAAATACTTTTTACACTTAAAGGGATGGTGTAGTCAAAATTAAACTTTATGACTCAGTCAGGGAATGCAATTTTAAACAACTTACCAATTTACTTTTATCAACAAATTTGCTTTGTTCTCTTGGTATTCTTTTTTTGAAAGCTAAACCTAGGTACTCTCAAACTGATTTCTAAACCGTTGAAAACCACCTCTTATTTCAGTGCATTTTGACAGTTTGTCACAGTTAGATGGTGCTAGCTCATGTGTGTCATAGATAACATTGTGCTCACTCCCGTAGAGTTATTTAGAAGTCAGCATTGATTGGCTAAAATGCATGTCTGCCAAAAGCACTGAGATAAGGGGGCAGTCTGCAGAGGCTCAGATACAAGGTAATCACAGAGGTAATATTAACATCACAGTGTTGGTTATGCAAAACTGAGAAATGGGTAATAAAGGGATCATCTATCTTTTTAAACAATAACATTTTTAAAGTAGACTGTCCCAACTAGCAGACCAAGGTACATGCGGCCCGCTGCACAATTTTTGCATCCCTCAGGAAAAACAGAACTAACAATGTGTGCCATAGTCTTTCTGGCCCTCGAAAAACGTGGAACTAACAATGTGTGTTTTGGGGTGACCACAACTCAAAAAAGCCTCCTAAAGGGAAGCACAGCATACAGGCATATCCTACAACCTTACCTAAATCTAGCCCTGTGCCACTGTGCTTAGGAAACATAGTATTTGTTTATTTAATAGCCATAAATTTATATGCGGCCCTTAAAGAGTCACAAAACCTAAATGTTTTCTTTCATGATTCAGATAGAGCAATTTTAAGGAACTTTCCAATTTACTTATATTATCAATTTGCTTCATTGCTTATAACGTGCAAGCGAAAATGAGTTAATCACGGTTGTTACAGCTCATATTACAAGTTGAAAGTAAATGCGATTGCTTGAGTGTAATTGCGATTACCGTATCTTCAGAGCTCTGGATAACTGTTTCGCAAAACATTTTACTAAAAGATTTTGTCAAAATACACAAAAAACACTTATTACCCTAATAGAAAAACACATAATATGAAAATGGAGTAGATTGTAAGATACTATACGCTGAAAGCAGAGTCATTTGATTTGTATTGGCTGCAGATTTAAATTTAAATTGCACCCTTTGCTCCCTGTTAACTTCTCTCTCTACAGCAAAGTTTCCCTTTTGGTAGAAAAGTCCAAAAAATATATAGGGGTAGATTTACTAAGTGTCGAGCAGACATGGTTCACTGTAGCGAATCATGTCCGCTCGACATTGCTAAATTTCTAAAGAAATGCTTGTGCAATGCCACCCCCTGCTCACTGGTGGCTAGCAGGGGCTGTCAATCGGATCGGGATGATTTCAATCTGCCACCTAAAAGGTGGCGGACAGGTTAACTTCCGTTTCACGCGAGCCAGAAACGACGGGCCTCCGAAGCGGCATCCACTGCTTCATAAATGGAGCCCAGAGTTATAGGTACCTTATATATTTAAATTAATTAAAATATAAAGCAGGGTACTCTATGTTTTTGATATTTAAATAGTAATGTTGCTCTTCAAACCTGCTTTAGACGAACATTTGTTGTTACAATTTGATTGACTTCATCCTAAAAAAAGAAAGAAAGACATTAGACTATGCATGTTGTCTTGTTTATTGAGAAACTGACTGGGTGAGACAGTGATCAGGAGCTTACCACGTTTATGAGTTGGATAAGCTGGAGTCCTACTGTCACTTCAACTTTATCTTTGAATCGTTGAACTGGCCGAACAACTTTGTTGTAATCTTTGAACAGGTTTGTAATGAGACGAGTCTCATGTTCAGAAGAATGCACATGCCCGACTGCAAAGAGACACAGCGTATTAATATATAATATATTACAGGTGCTCATAATGTGCTGTTATATAAAAAGTTTACATCTAGCAGATATAAAAGTGCAAAACTATTTTTTTATATGTTAGAGTATTTTATTATTGCAATATTGCTGTATATAAATGTGTGTTCAACCCCTGCAAAGTATTAAACTCATAGTTCAAGTCAGCTCTACAGCAGCAACTGCACTACTGGGAAATACAACAGGTGAGCCAATGACAAGATACAAATGTGTGTAGCCACCAGATAGCTCCCAGTACTGTAGGATATGTGCATATCCCTTTTCAACAAAGGAAACCAACATAACTTATATTTGACAATTGAAGTGAATTTAAAAGTGTCTTAAAATCACAAGCTCTATCGGCAAGTTTAAATTTGACTATCCTAATCCTTTAATGGAAATATAATTTACTTCTTATCTTGTTTAGGTCATATATCTGTAAAACCAGTGCTTATTTGTTCTACAAATGTTTTTTACATTATAAATATCTGTAAGCAATTTTTGTATCTCAAATTATTATTGTTATCTCTTAAATATCACCTCTCATGTGTTTCGTAGTGAAATAAATACATAATATAGGTAAGGCAGATACTTCTGTAGGAAGTGAGAGATACCAATATACGTGGAAGAATCTGAAAAAATAGGGGTCATTCTACCGAAACATATTGAGCCTGAAAATAAAATCATCTTGAACATATTTTTAGTTTTTTTTCAGAGATGCTACTTATTGACACTGATGTCTCTTATTTATTGAAGGCCATATTCTGGTCTAGCAAGCTTCTATAAGAAAACACTTAGGGCCCAATTTTCTAAAGGCCTCTGGGCTGGCGATATTCTAAAAGAATGCTCGCCAGTACTTTTGTTTCCCTGGTGGAATTATCTAAAGCCAATTTTTACCCTGAATACAGGGTGTCTTGCTAAGGGGCGTGTGACGAACCAAGGTTATCCAACCCTGTGCCAGTCTTTTATTTGGCACAAAAAGGGTTATCAGACCCCTTCTACTCTCACTAATATGTCACAATCTAGCCACACCAGACCAGCTTGTGATTTAGTTCAGTGGGTGCAAGGGTTAACAACACTCTCCAGTCTGTACTAGAAGTAAAATAAATGCCCAAAACTCCCCTTTAATGCCACCCACCCTAAACTAACTGCAATAGCTCAGCTGCCACCACTTAAAATTTATTAAAGGGAAAATCCTAAGGAAAAACCCAGACTTACACATTAACTCTCTGAGTAAAATTTAACAGAAAATAACCTAAATTATGCAGTTCTAATATTCCAGTCTCTTCAGTAACGTGGTTCAATTATTAGACAAAGGCCAAACTTAATAAAGGAATTATTCATTATGCCAAAAATATTATGCACAATGCATTATTAATAAAAAGTTGTTACAAATACAATTACACACAGCAAACAGGTTAAAATAAAATGAAGAAAATAACAGACCTAATACTTTACTAGCTTATGAGTCTGCCCCCAGGGAGATGGGCAAGAGAAAATGGTCACTCATGCTGTAGCAAGCAGGCTCCCATGTAGAATGAACCATTTCAGTGTTGACACGCAAGACCCTTATACCTTTTTTCCATAGATCAGGTTGCCTGACCACACCCTCCTGGGCGGGCTAAGAAACCCCCCTGTCTTTAAACACATATAGGCATTAGAAAAATGTCCTTTTATTGACCTCATCAGGATATGGGGGAGAAGCACTGTGGTATCTCTGGAGCTGACAGATTGACTCAATGCATACACAATAACATTTGGAGGAAGGGTTTTTTTAGAAACTATTTATGAGGGGTTCTGGCACATCAAAGAAAACACAAACAAACCCAGTATGCAGCTATTTTAAAAAACAAATAACTGTTCTTAGTTCACAAACTAAACAGAATTAACCCCTTAGCAGCTACATCCTGAGATATTGGTGACAGGGCGTATACTGCATTTTCTTATGTTAAGGAGATGCATACATTACCAAGTGCACAATAAAAATCGTAACTTAAAAATCATACAAAATGAATAATTCAACCATTCACAAAAAAATACACAAAACAAATTGTATTGTTAAGGTGCATCAAAAATCGTAAAAAAAATTGTGTTTTATCAAAAATGTTAAATTTGTATGTAAATTACACAGGAATAAATTGTATTAAATTTTCAAAGCGTAAATTGTAATACTAAACTCAGATAGATCATATACTTTTAAGCAACTTTCTTATTTACTCCTATTTTAATTTTTTCTTTGTTGTCTTGCTATCTTTATTTGGAAAACAGGAATCTAAGTTTAGAAGCTGGCCCATATTTAGTTCGGCACCTGGGTAACACTTGCTGAACTGCCCCTTTTTAAAGATAATTCCATGAGGGTAGCTCCTGTAAAGGTTGGCATGAAAAACCATGTCAGAACCAGCAATGTTTAGATAATCGGGCCCAGAGAGAGAAGCGCTCAACCAGGAATGAACAACGGCTGTGTAGCTTGTTCTTTGGCAAGTCACCACCTGGGAGCAGCCTCTTTTAGCTCAATTGTGCCTTTTACTGTCTGATTCTGCCTAAAAAGACACAGCACGGAAAAAACAGGCAATACTCCTATGAAAAAGGGACATGGCAACCTGAGATGATCATTTCATCCTTCTGTGGGCCTTGTCAGTGAGATGCAGCCATATCCCTCTAGGCACATTTACCTAGATTACGAGTTTTAGTTACGGCTTTTAACCCTGAAAAATGGCAATTTCAGGGTAAAAGCAGTAATGCAGCTATTGCGAGTCATGTCGGTATAGCTATACCGCAAGCATTTTAGCCTGTAACGCAACGTCCATTCTGCACTCCAAAAAATTACGTTTTTGCGTGGTATTTTCATAGCGGCGTGGTAAGGTATTGTTTTCAGAGGGGGAGTGTCAGTCAGGACTTGGGCCTACCGTACCACCTGGAAATGAAGATATTATTTGATAAGAACGTCCAGAGAACAGTAATTCAGACCACTTTATTTTACCTTAGTGCTTTTAAGCATTACAGAAAGCTGACCGGCTTCTTTTAAATAAAGGATGTTACGGCTACAACAGGAGGTGCTCACTGAGCCATAACTGAGAGGAGATCCTCAGGAGGTGTATCGCCTTGCAGTGTACTAGCCACTGTTTAAGTGCTAGCAAGCGAATTTGCACTGGTCATAGTAAAGTGCCACAGTCTCTGGTAAGCATATTACCTTTCAGCATATAATCGTATTGATGAAACTTTATCACGCTATGTGGCGCCCTCTCTCCATCTTTGTTTACTATAATAAAGCTATTAACCCTTATTCCGCTGCTCCCCGACATCGCAGACACTATAATAAAGCTATTAACCCCTATTCCGCCACTCCTCTACATCGCCAACACTATAATAAAGTTATTAACCCCTAAACCTCCGGCCTCCAAGATCTCTGCATCTAAATAAACCTGTTAACCCCTAAAACTCCAACCTCCCAGATCTCTGCCACTAAAAAAACTTATTAACCCCTAAACCGCTGGCCCCCCACATCGCAAAACACTAAACTATTAACCCTTAAACCTACCACCCCCCCTAACTTTAAATTAAAATTACAATATAACTATATTTAAATAAATAAAAACTTATCTGTGAAATAAAAATAAACCTAACATTAAATTATAAATTAACCTAACCTTACTATTCTAATAAAATAAAAAATACTACCAATTAAAATATCTAAATTACAAATTTAAAAAACCTAACACTAGCAGAAAATTAAAAAATCTTAAATTATAAAAATATTAAACACTAAATTACAAAAATAAAAAACACTAAGCTTACAAAAAATAATAAACAAAATGATCAAAAATAAAAACAATTACACCTAATCTAATAGCCCTATAAAAATAAAAAAGCTACCCAAAATAAAAACACCCCCTAGCCTACAATAAACTACCAATAGCCCTTAAAAGGGCCTTTTGTAGGGCATTGTCCTAAGTTAAACAGCTCTTTTACCTGTAAAAAAAATACAAAGTCCCCCAACAGTAAAACACACCACTCAACCAACCCCCCAAAATAAAAAACCTAACTCTAAAAACAACCTAAGCTACCCATTGCCCCTAAAGGGGCATTTGTATGGGCATTGCCCTTAAAAGGGCATTCAGCTCTTTTTCAAAAGCCCAAACCCTAATCTGAAAAAACCCACCCCCCAAAAAAATAAAAAAATACCTAACACTAACCCCAGAATATCTACTTATGGTTGCTGAAGTCCAGACATCCAGGTGGCGAGAAGTCTTCATCCAGGCGGAGACATCTTCATTCATCGTGGGGGCGTCTTCTATCCTTATCCCAGCAGCATGGAGCGGAGCGGGGAAGACATCCAGCGAGAAGCGTCCTCTTCATATGGTGTACCTTCCATTCCTTTTGACTGATTTAATTCTTCAAATTCAAATCAGCCAATAGGATGAGAGCTTCTAAAATCCTATTGGCGGTTCAAAACAGCCAATTGGATGAGAGTACTGAAATCCTATTGGCTGATTTGAACAGCCAATAGGATTTCAGTAGCTCTCATCCTTTTGGCTGTTTTGAACAGCCAATAGGATTTCAGTAGCTCTCATCCTATTGGCTGTTTTGAACAGCCAATAGGATTTCAGTAGCTCTCATCCTATTGGCTGTTTTGAACAGCCAATAGGGTTTTAGAAGCTCTCATCCTATTGGCTGACTTGAAGAATCAGCCAACAGAAATGCACGGTACGCTATTTTAAAAACGGCTACCTTGCCTTGAAGCTTCAGTGTACGGCGAGGCATAAGAAGAGGACGCTCCGCGCTGGATGTCTTTGCCGCTCCGCGCCATCGGGATGAAGATAGAAGACGCCCCCGCGATGGATGAAGATGTCTTTGCCAGGATGAAGACTTCTCGCCGCCTGGATGAAGACTTCTCGCCGCCTGGATGTCTGGAGTTCAGCAACCGTGAGTAGATATTCTGGGGTTAGGGTTCGGTATTTTTTTTTTATTTTTTGGGGTGTTTTTTTTAAGATTAGGGTTTGGGCTTTTGAAAAAGAGCTAAATGCCCTTTTAAGGGCAATGAAAAAGAGCTGAATCCCCTTTAGGGGCAATGGGTAGCGTAGGTTTTTTTAGAGTTGTTTTTTTTTTTGGGGGGGGGGGTTGGTCAAGTGGTGGGTTTTACCGTTGGGGGACTTTGTATTTTTTTTACAGGTAAAAGAGCTGTTTAACTTAGTAGTTTATTGTAGGCTAGGGGTGTTTTTATTTTGGGAGGACTTTTTTATTTTTATAGGGCTATTAGATTAGGTGTAATTGTTTTTATTTTGGATAATTTCATTTATTTTTTTTGTAAACTTATTGTTTTTAATTCTTCATAATTTAGTGTTTTTTTATTTTTTGTAATTTTAGTTTTTTTTAAGTTTTCTCGTAGTGTTAGGTTTTATAAAATTTTTAATTTAAATGTTTTAATTGGTAATATTTTTTCTTTTATTAGAATAGTAAGGTTAGGTTAATTTATAGTTTAATGTTAGTTTATTTTTATTTCACAGGTAAGTTTTTATTTCTTTAAATATAGTTATGTTGTAATTTTATTTTAAAGTTAGGGGGTGTTAGGTTTAGGGGTGAATAGTTTAATTTAGTGTTTTGCGTTTTGGGGGGCCGGCTGTTTAGGGGTTAATAGGTTTATTTAGTTTAATAACTTTATTATAGTGTCGGCTATGTCGGGGATCGGCTGAATAGGGGTTAATAACTTTATTATAGTGGCGGTGATGCCGGGGAGCGGCGGAATAGGGGTTAATAACTTTTATTAGTGGCGGCGATGTCGGGGGTGGCAGATTAGGGGTGTTTAGACTAGGGGTTTATGTTACGGTGTTAGGTTTAAACATAACTTTTTTTTCGTATTAATGGGGTTGCGTTACAGAGAATTTTCATTCCTCGATCGCAGGTGTCTCACATTCCAATGTTCTGTACATAGCAGAATTTGTTCTTTGTATTTATAAATAGATATTTCTATATACATATCTATATATATATATCTATACCTTTATATAATATATCTAATATACAGTATATATATATATATATATATATATATATATATATATATATATATATATATATATATATATATGTATAAATATATTTTTTATTTAAAATCCAACAGCTATATGTTGAAATATTTAATTATGAACAATTAGAACATATTCCGTTATGTAAAGATCATTGGAATATGATATATTTATAGTTTCATGTCGGGTTAGCGCTAATGAGAATATGTTATGTTGTTTACGCAAGAGTGGGGTGTTTTTTTTCCAAACTTTTTTTCTCCATTAACTTCTTTGGGGGGAATCTGTAAACGTGTTCATGATTTTCGAAATTCGAATTTATTTATTCGATTTCGGCTACCACTAGGGAATAAACTGTTTGCCAGCACAACCCGACTAGTGCAAAAATGAAAGCTGAGTTTCCACTATAGCTCCACTTGTAATCCAGACCCAAATTTTTTAGAAAATTTTATAAACTATATGAAAGTTGTGGGTAAGGGCAATACTAAATGGCTTAATTATTATAGTGACCTAAAATATGTACAAAAATTATTGTAAACTTTTTGAGAGAATTCTTTTAGCAATAGAACAGGACAATGTCAATATAAAGTGGAGGGTGCTTTCTAGTAAATTGGAAATAATGCATATTTATGTTCACCAATAGATTTGTAGGAAATATTATATCAGCCAGTAAACAATTTATTCCATAGGATCAGTTGTGCTCGTCAATTTAAACTACTTTAACAAAGCCTGTGATAATGTTTCTCAAAAGATTTTTGGAAATGAAAATGTATTGTACTAAAAACTGTATTGTACTTTTTTTTCAGATTTGAAAAACACTGCTGTTCATTTTAGATTTGATTTTATGTCCCTCTCATGTGTCTCTAAATAACAGGATGTATCAAATTCCCATTTTGGAGATGCCAGAGACGCACATGTCATTGCAACACTGTGCACTGCTGTTCAATAATTCATGAACAGTGGTCTCAATCTGTGAATAACATTTTCAATCCTTCATGTCGTAAGCAGCATATTTATGGTACCTTATAGCACCTGGCATTTTGATATTCCTCCAAGCATAATCTTGCATATTTGTAATGTTCTAATAAATCTGAAAATAAATATGTAGGGAACAAATAATAATAAGCTGGCAAAATCATAAAAGCAGAGCTGGATATTGCAAAGTAGGCAGCTTATTGGTTTGTCTGCTATGGTTGAGATATTTGCCTAATCTTAAAGGGACATTAAATTAAAAATTTGTGTCATGTATATGAAAGAGCACTTTTTAAACATGTTAAATATATACAAAATGTTTGTGTATCAGTCATTCCTAGGGGCACATTGCTCACTGGCTAATAAAGGACAAAACATAAAGCACTATTTGTGGGAAGTAAATATTCTTGCCAAGTGGACACTTAACTAACATGTTTAAAGGCTGATATGGGCATATGGCTTTCTGAGGCTACAGGGACGTAATTCTGAACTGAGGTCTGATGGGTGCATAAGTGTCCAATGCTCCAGGGCCATGTGACTGATCTGATAATCATACAGCCTACAGGAGCTTCAGGGTCATGTGTCTGATCTCATAGTCATACAGCCTACAGGAGCTTCAGGGCCATGCATCTGAACTCAGTCATACAGCCTACAGGAGATTCAGGGTCATGCGTCTGATCTCATAATCATACAGCCTACAGGAGCTTCAAAGTCATGTTTCTGATCTCATAGTCATCCAGCCTACAGGAGCTTCAGGGTCATGCATCTGATCTCATAATCATACAGCCTACAGGAGCTTCAGGGTCATGCCCCTGATCTGATAATCATACAGCCTAGAGGAGCTTCAGGGTCATGCCCCTGATCTCATAGTCATCTTACAGAAGCTTCAGGGACATGCATCTGATCTAAAAATCATACAGCCTAAATAAGCTTGAGGGTTATGCATCTGCTCTCATAGTCATACAGCCTACAGAAGCTTTAGGGTCATGCATCTGCTCTCATAGTCATACAGCCTACAAAAGCTTCAGGCTCATGCGTCTGATCTGATAGTCATACAGCCTACAGGAGCTTCAGGGTCATGCATCTGCTCTCATAGTCATACAGCCTACAGGAGCATCAGGGTCATGTGACTGCTCTCCTAGTCAGACAGCCTACAGGAGCCTCAGGGTCATGTGTCTGATCTGACAGTCATACAGCCTACAGAAGCTTCAGGGTCATGCATCTGCTCTCATAGTCATACAGCCTACAGGAGCATCAGGGTCATGTGTGGGCTCTCCTATTCAGACAGCATACAGGAGCCTCAGGGTCATGTGTCTTATCTGATAGTTATACAGCCTACAGGAGCTTCAGGGTCATGCATCTGCTCTCATAGTCATACAGCCTACAGGAGCATCAGGGTCATGTGTCTGCTCTCCTAGTCAGACAGCCTACAGGAGCCTCAGGGTCATGTGTCTGATCTGATCATCATAAAGCCTAAAGGAGCTTCAGGGTCATGTGTCGGATCTGATAGTCATACAGCCTACAGGAGCTTCAGGATCTTGAGCTCTGACTTAAGGACTGCTGACAACCCTGCTTACTACTTTTCCCTGAATTCCCACTGTTACGGTTACCCTTAGTCTCGCTGAGAGATGGACCGCTTAGTAGCCTGGATCCCTATTGCTAAAGAGGGGAGAAGCTGCTTTCCATAGTATTCTATATGAGTCTCGCAAATATAGAATAATCTCCCTTAGCTGCAGTACAGCTAGGATACCCTTCTGCCCACAAAAACGAGTCAACGCTGCGATTGAGGGTCAAACAAGAACTCAGGACTGGGATGCCCAGCCTGCTTTTTATTAAGGTTACATGCACACAGGGCACTCCCAGGGGGAGAGGGGGGGAAGCACAAAATCCCCCATCACACATTTAGATAGAGAGCACTGTCCTTTGACAGGCCACAATAGGATTACAGTACTTAAGATAACAAGTTTACAAGTTCATCTTATCAATTAGCAGTCTGGCTCCAGAGGTGATTAGACAATGGGATTGGTTATCCCTAAACTTAGAGCTGAGGCCAGCAAATGTGTATTTAGGCAATAGTTTCTAAAAGCTGAAAAAAAAGAGTTAACTCTTTATGAAATTATACTTGTTACGGTTTTCTTAGAGCCCTTCTTAGGCGCTGGCTTGCTGGTTCAGGCATTGCTGCTGGGAAATAAGCTCTTCACAACAAAATAACTAATGCTTCTGTAACAGTGCTCCCTTTCTGTGGAACACTCTGGCAGACACGGTCTGACCCCTTTTCGGGGCAGACTAAGGCTGTCCAGACCGCTGGTTATGCGGGGCTGAGGTCGGTTTGTCTGGACAACCCGTCAGCGTTGCCATTCTGTTTCCCAGGTCTGTAAGTAATGGTGAAATTGAAGGGTTGCAACGATAAGCTCCAACGTAATAGCCTGCCGTTATCTCCAGAGACCCGGTTCAGCCACACCAACGGGTTATGGTCGGTGACCAGAGTGAACTCCTGACCATATAAATAGGGAGTCAATTTCTTTAATGCCCACACCAAAGCCAAACACTCCTTTTCGACCGCTGCATAGCTGACTTTGCGGGGCAGGAGCTTCCGGCTGATGTAGGCAACTGGATGCTCCCTTCCATCTTCGCCTACTTGGCTGAGGACAGCTCCCAGCCCGAACATGGAAGCATCTGTATGGACGATAAAACGTTTGTTAAGGGCTGGGGCCGCCAAGACAGGAGCGTTAATTAGAGCATTTTTGAGAGCCTGGAAAGCCGTTTCACAGTGGGGAGACCACAGGACCTGTCGAGGTAAGTTCTTCTTGGTCAAGTCAGTCAGGGGTTTGGCAAGTGTGCTGTAGTCTGGTACGAACCGTCTATAGTACCCTGCCGTGCCCAGGAAGGCTAGGACCTGAGTCTTAGTGATGGGGGTGGGCCAATTGGCGACAGCTTCTATTTTGGCCGGCTCTGGTCGCTGCTTTCCACACCCCACCCGGTGACCCAGGTACTGTACCTCGGCCATCCCAAAGTGGCATTTTTCTGGCTTCAGAGTCAGGCCAGCAGCCCGGATCTGATCCAGAACCATTCCCACATGAGCTAAGTGGTCCTCCCAGGACTCACTGTGGATCGCTATGTCGTCCAGGTAGGCGCAAGCAAAACTCTGGAAGCCATCCAGGAGCCTATCCACCAAGCGCTGGAATGTAGCTGGGGCATTCTTCATCCCAAACGGCATTACCCTAAACTGATATAAGCCGAATGGGGTGACGAATGCCGACTTGGGGATAGCCTCCGGGGCCAGGGGAATCTGCCAGTAACCTTTGCAGAGGTCAATAGTGGTCAGGTAATTTCCCCTGGCTATACGATCGAGTAGCTCGTCTACCCTGGGCATAGGGTAAGCGTCCGTCACAGTATTTTCATTGAGCCTCCGATAGTCTACGCAGAACCGGGTGGTCCCATCTTTCTTGGGCACCAAGACAACTGGGGAGGCCCATGGACTATCGGAGGGCTCAATTACCCTGAGCTGGAGCATCTCATCGATCTCCTTCTTCATTCCTGTCCTAACTGCTTCGGGGATTCGGTACGGAGCCTGGCGCAAGGGAGCTTGTCCCGGAGTATCTACCTGGTGGGTGGTTAAAGTAGTGTACCCTGGCTTCGAGGAGAAGGTGAGGTGTTTGGACTGGAGGAGTTGGTTGAGCTGCTCCCTTTCAGTGGGGCTAAGTCGGTCCCCTATCTGAACCTGTGCCACTATACCTGTGGGGAGACTCTATTCTAATAGGTCTGGAATGGGTAAACTGTCGGGGTCTTCCTGAGGGGAACAACATACGGCCGTCACGTTCTCTGGTCGCTCAAAATATTCCTTGAGCATGTTTACATGGAATGTCTTTCTAAGATTGTTGTCATGGCAGCTAGCTATCACATAAGTGGTGTCTCCCCTTTTCTCTACGATCTGGTAGGGACCCTGCCAGGACGCCTGCAATTTGTCTGTCTTCACCGGCTTAAGTACTAACACCTTTTGTCCTATGGTGAAGATTCTCTTTCGGGCCCCCCGATCGTACCATACTTTCTGTCTTCTCTGGGCCAACTGGAGATTAGCCCGCACGGATTTGGCTAATTACTCCATTCGGTCCCTGAGTTCCAGCACGTATGGCACAATGGGGACACCGTCAGCCTCCATCTCTCCCTCCCAGTGCTCCCGGATCAGGTTTAGGGGTCCCCGTACCTTTCTTCCGTAGAGCAACTCGAAGGGAGAGAACCCTGTCGTTTCCTGGGGCACCTCCCGATAAGCAAATAGGAGGTGCGGCAGGAAGCGTTCCCAGTCTCGGTATTCCTGAGTGAACGTCTTGAGCATTTGCTTGAGGGTCCCATTGAACCTCTCACACAGCCCGTTCGTCTGGGGGTGGTATGGGGAGCTCAGGAGGGACTTAATTTTGCAAACCTGCCAGAGTTGTTGGGTTAATTCAGCCGTAAATTGGGTGCCTCGGTCGGATAGGATTTCTTTTGGAAATCCTACCCAGGAGAACACCTGTACTAGTGCATTCGCTACCATATCCGCTTGTATGTTGGATAGGGCGACAGTCTCTGGGTACCTGGTAGCGTAGTCCACTACGGTAAGAATGTAGCGCTTACCGGAGGGACTAGGGGTAGCCAGTGGTCCCACTAGGTCAATAGCAACCCGGCTGAAGGGTTCCTCTACAATGGGCATATTTACTAGCTGGGCTTTAGGGTGATCGCCTCGCCTTCCTACTCGTTGACACACATCGCAGGTGTTACAGTAAGTTCTAACGTCAGCGTGCACCCCTGGCCAAAAGAACGTGTGAGTAATGCGGTGTAGGGTACGGGTTACGGCTAGGTGGCCTGCTAAGGGGATGTCGTGGCCTATTTTGAGGATTTCTTGACGGTATTTGTGGGGCACTACCAGCTGTCGCCTACGCTGTCCCCTTTTCTCTGTCCAGCGGTATAGTTTCCCTTTTTCCCATAAGAATGTTTCGTTATCTGCCCCGCCCCCTCCGGTCTCTGCTCGTTCCCGGTACTTTTGTAAGGTCGGGTCAGTCTTAGACTCTGCCTCGAAAGCATCTGGGGTGTCCCAGGGTATGGGGCCTAACCTGTCAGGCAAGGTCGGGGTAGGTCTTACCTGTGTCTCCCG
This sequence comes from Bombina bombina, assembly GCF_027579735.1. Classification (NCBI taxonomy): domain Eukaryota; kingdom Metazoa; phylum Chordata; class Amphibia; order Anura; family Bombinatoridae; genus Bombina; species Bombina bombina. The sequence continues at coordinate 461,499,839 of NC_069499.1, forward strand.
CACTGGTGAGAGCTCTCGCTCCGTCCGGGCTTGGGCCCGTGTAGTCACTGGGTCCGCCTCGTTGTTGCATACTGGAGCATAGGCAGAAGTCATGGGGCCCAAATCGTTGCCCAGTAGTACTTCGGCAGGTAAATTATCCATTAGGCCCACGTTCACAGCCCCCTTTCCCGCTCCCCAATCAAGATGCACTTTAGCTGTTGGAATTTTGTACACATCCCCCCCGCCACTCTAACGGCCACAGTCTGTCCGGATCGCTTGTGCTCTGGCACCAAATGACTCTGTACCAGCGTGATAGTAGCCCCTGTGTCTCGCAATCCCTCGGTAGATCGCCCCTCGAGCCATACCCTCTGCCGATGGTGCTGGCGGTTATCTGAGGCAGCATATACAGGGTCTGCCTCGTGAAGCGGCCCCACATATCCCTCCATAGGGGCCTCTTGGTTAACACAGAGGGCCCGGGCCAGACGATAGGACCCAGAGGGGTAATTGTAATTCCTGGGTGTCTGGTGCGTATTAAGGGGGCAGCTAGCCATGAAATGCCCTGGTTGCTTGCATCGGTGGCAAGTCGGTCTGGGACGCTCAGAGCTGTTATTGGGTGGTCCTGAGTGTCGGACGGGCCCTGTGGGCACCGGGGCTCGGAATTCAGCACGAGGGGGTGCACGGTAAACCTCTCTGGGTTCGACCCGTGCTGGAGCTCGGTAGTTCATGGGTTCGGGAAGACGGGAGTCATAATGTTCATCGGCCAATTTGGCTGCTTCTTCTAAGGTAGAAGGCCGCCTGTCTCGCAGCCATTCCTTCCCTTGCTGTTCCATGCCATTATAAAAATGTTCTAAGAGAAACAATTGTAAAATTTCCTCCCCAGTCACCGCTTTACTTCCGCTCAGCCAGTGATTTGCCGCTCTCCGCATTCGGTGCGCCCATTCCATATGGGTATCGTTAGGCTTCTTTTCCGTGCCCCGAAACTGTCGGCGATACGTGGCCGGAGTTACAGCGTACCGTCGCAACAGTGTCTCCTTAACTAGCTCATACTGTGTCACTTCCTCAGCACCCAGAGTACGAAAGGCTTCCAGGGCTCGCCCGGATAGTTTCCCAGACAATATCGTGGGCCACTCTCTGTTGGGAATCTGGTGCAGGGCACATTGCCTTTCGAAGTCCGCCAAATATTCATCAATCCCTGTCTCGCTCTCTAGAAAGGGTCGAAATGCCGCATAGGGTATCTTGGGCCTCCCAGCATTTTCGACAGGGATGATTACCTGCGGGGCTTCAGCATTGCGGTGTGCGTTTGCTAGGTTGAGTTCGTGGGCTCGAGTCTCTCGTATATCCTCGTCCGCCTCCGCCATCAACTGCTGTACCAATTCCATGGAGGGGTTCGGCCCGTATAATGAGAGCCTTTCCCGAACAATCCTGGTTTTTTCGTCACTAATCGTGGTCGGTGTTTCCGCCATTGTGAAGCTCTGATCCAGTTTGGTCAATTCTGCGATCAACTCTCTCCTCGGCCGGTTGCTGGCGTACCCCCCTCTGCTTTCAAGTAAATCCTTTAGGGTTGTACGCTTCAATTTTTCGTAAGCGCTCTCCATCCGTTCTGTACCTCTCCTAGGAAATCCAGGAAAATCCCGCCGCTGCCGTCAAATGTTACGGTTACCCTTAGTCTCGCTGAGAGATGGACCGCTTAGTAGCCTGGATCCCTATTGCTAAAGAGGGGAGAAGCTGCTTTCCATAGTATTCTATATGAGTCTCGCAAATATAGAATAATCTCCCTTAGCTGCAGTACAGCTAGGATACCCTTCTGCCCACAAAAACGAGTCAACGCTGCAATTGAGGGTCAAACAAGAACTCAGGACTGGGATGCCCAGCCTGCTTTTTATTAAGGTTACATGCACACAGGGCACTCCCAGGGGGAGAGGGGGGGAAGCACAAAATCCCCCATCACACATTTAGATAGAGAGCACTGTCCTTTGACAGGCCACAATAGGATTACAGTACTTAAGATAACAAGTTTACAAGTTCATCTTATCAATTAGCAGTCTGGCTCCAGAGGTGATTAGACAATGGGATTGGTTATCCCTAAACTTAGAGCTGAGGCCAGCAAATGTGTATTTAGGCAATAGTTTCTAAAAGCTGAAAAAAAGAGTTAACTCTTTATGAAATGATACGTGTTACGGTTTTCTTAGAACCCTTCTTAGGCGCTGGCTTGCTGGTTCAGGCATTGCTGCTGGGAAATAAGCTCTTCACAACAAAATAACTAATGCTTCTGTAACACCCACTAGTCCAGTATTTTTGTGGTTGGCTGTGGCAACACTAACAGTGTTGGCAATACTTTTTAAAGTGCAGTCTTTAATGTCTCTTTCAAATTTCACAAACAAACATCTGTATATTATCAATTATTCACTGTCATCGGTATAGGAAGCATGGAATGCACAAGAGTGAAATAGATCATTCTACCCTCTCTTTAGAAAAGGGGAGTGGACCGAGCGCTACAGATGGGCCTTATGCTTACTAACAAAGTAGCCTCCTAGTAGGCTAACCAGATAAAGATAATAATTAAGGTGAGAGTAAGCGCTAAATAGCTTAAAAGGCTAGATACGATAACACAATTTAATAAAAAAGTATTACATAAACATTAAAATCAAAATCATACGCATGGATCCATGTCTGACTTATCTAAAAGCTGTGATATACAAAGTAATTATAAAATCTCTAAGAGATGAGATATACAGTAGATCAAAACAGGACAGTCCTAAAATAGGATTCACAAGTGCGATATACTTGAGACAAACTAAAAACCGTAATGGGTAGATATAATAAAAAGTTCAGAGAAAATCAAAAATGTAAAAAAATGTGTTCATAAGGCTAGCTGTGAAAGTTCATGTGGATCCGTGGGTGTATCCTCCAACGTGACTTGCAAAACTGTGTTGTGATGTTTAGTCAATTGTGGATGATAAGAAAGGTTTAAAAAAGATGATCCAAACTCCAATTGAAATCCGTGAAAAAATAGGAAATAGCTTAAAACACACTTTAAAAGTCGGTATGAATAAAATCCAATGTGATAAAGTCAAATGTGAAAAAATGTAATAAAATGTGAAAAAATATGAAAAAATATGAAAAAATAGGTTGAGCAATCCAAAGAGAGTGGTGTTGATCCTAATAAACACAACGCATAACTGCTGATTAAAAAATGTGAGAAAAAATCTAAGTCATGTGAGTTTAAGCACAATCAGTGTGTTTGATATAAAAAACCCACAATAAAATCCATAAATAAAATAATGACAACGAGAAAAAAAAACCTAAAATGAAACAAAAGAAAAACAAATAGTGCAACACTGTATATAATGGAAAATAATGTTAATTAAAACCAAGCTCACCAGTATGCCAACGCGTTTCGGCCTAGACTAGGCCTTTCTCAAGACTATACTTTATAATGAAACCTGGGAGCTTTAAATAGAGTATGTGTGAAAATGATTGGTGCAAATTTGGCGCCAAATTTTGGAAAGGCCTCCCTTTCCTGTTTGGCCCATTGCATCTCTGGGATGCTTCCTGAAGTATCAATAATATTCCGAATTCAATCTTATATAAATTGTAAATAGTAAGATCTATTTTGACCTCTAATATTTGTGTAAATCCAAAATCTATCGGGTTATCCATTTTCTGTGTTTTTGTAAATGATGAGTATAGATGACCTTTATCAATATCACTGCGGTACTCTTCTATGTTATCTTTTCATGTAATTCCCCCTTTATAATATAAATGCTTCCTATCTGCGGGCTGGCTTTCCTTCTTATGATATTCCTATTATTGTAAAATTAATGCTTACTTTGTTTGTAATCCGATCTTCATTGCTAAGGTTAAGGTCGCTAAAACCGGAAGTCACCGGATGTTTACAAAACCGTCTTCCGCTCTGACTTCTGGGAGACAAAATATGCTAGTCCTTTAGGCTGCGGGGTATAACTGGAAGTGCAGTAATGCCTTCCGCATTGAATCATGGTATATGTAGTTGATTGCCACATTTGTTTACTTGTTGTAGATGCCGGTTTCTGCCAAAACTCGATGTATCTACATTTATCCTTAGCTCTTTTATGTGTGTGCATCTGTTGATATTCCAGAGTTAATATGCCACTTCATATGTATATGATAAGCTCATTTGTCACTATGAATTGTATATCGATTGAGTTATATATTATAAATCCTCATTGTATAATTAATTTTGTTCAACCTTATTTGTTATGAATAGCGAATCTGTCACTTCCTATAAAACCACTACAACATATCCAGGTTTACCTTCCATGTTTTTAACGAACCCTATTTCAACCTCATACAACTATTTTAAAAGGTTTGCAGAGCCGCCTATACCATAGGCTTGTGTTCGTGAATTTCTCACTACCTACTTTCTAAAAGGAACCTGTGAGTGTTCTAACGGGGCTGTTGGACCATGATAGGTATATCATAAGCTTAGCGCTAAAAAATGAGAATAATGGAACAGAGGAAAAAAATAACAGTAATAAAAAATGAGATAACGGTAATAAAAAAATGATAAATAAAAGATATGACATATATATAGAAAAAAATGTGTAATGACCATAAGTCATATGTCCGAATACGTATTATATAAAGTTCACCGAAACTAGTCTCTATCCATTACAAACAGGGCTATGGGCTGTGAGTTTACTGAGAAAGTCTTGGACCTTCCTGCTGCACTTTAAAGAGAATGTAAGCTATGAACTTTTCTAGGAACCTAGGTATCTTCCTAGGGATGGACGCTTCTTCGGGTGTATACTTGTATAGGGTAGGGTGTGGGTCTATTAGTAAAGGTGACTAATGTTTTTTGTATCAGGGCAGACATAGTGTGAAGATTCTTACATCCTACATTAGAGGTGATCCGTTATAATTTCTCGTTAGTCCTTCATTAGGCTATACTTCATAGATCCAATTATACATGAAGAGTTTCTTCCGTGGGGGAATTTAGTGCTTGTTTTATTCAAAATAATTCTTGTTCGATGTTTCATAAGTCGTTGTACTGAATGTGTTCTGCTTCACAAAGCTGAATGAGTTAATTTTGTCAGTACTGCAAAATTTATTAGTACTACAAAGTTTGACTTACAGTCAGTCTTTGTGGTCTGTCATTCCGATGTATGGATCTGTTGTCAGATGTGGATTTATGGAATAGTGTGCTTGTACTCGTATACTTTTTTGTGCTCTTTAAGTTTATACTAGTGTATCTCTATATTACAATAGTCCTCTACCTAGTACTAAACCCTTATCTCTAGTGTTATTGCATATTTCTATATTATATAAATGAACTTCCTAATTTTACACCACAGGACAGGTATTCTATTCTGTCTAGTTCCTTATCTCATCCTTGATTTATTTAGAGATAGAAAAGGTAGATGTTTAACAGTCGTTACTCCCACTTAGATTGATGACTTTAATGTGTTAATTTTCCCGTTACAGGGTCTAATGTGTTCATTTACCCTTTACAAGGTCTACACGGTATATATTTTACCGGGATGTTTTCTATTCTGAAACGAGGAAATCGTGGTTAGGGTGACCACCTCAGCAGACTTGTGTTGGAATCATAGTCTCAGTTTGATCATATGAAAGGACTCTTTTTGGATGTTATTTCATAGAGAGCAAGTGTGCAAGGTCTTCCTTATGATTTAAACCTTTCGGGTAGAGCCAGTCCATCATGAAAATCCATCTTGACTCATTAAATAATAGTTTCTGCTCGTGGTCCCCCCCCCCCCCGCCAGTCTTTTTGGACTTTTTGCATCCCAAAGTAACTGAAGTCTTTTAGATTTCCCTTATGGGTAGTTGCAAAATGTTTATAAAGTGGGGTATCTGTTTTACCTTTCTCAATACAAAGGATGTGTTCCCTAATCCTATCTTTAAGGGCTCTTGATGTCTGCCCTACATATTGCAACCCACAGGAGCAGGAGACTCAATAGATGACATTTTTATCGCTACATCTGATCAACTCTTTGATCCTATGTTTCTCGTTCTTATGAAAGGATGAAAAGGTGTCTGTTTTTCGTCCGTTCTTACATGCTTTACAGCTTGGACATGGGTAGAAACCTTTAATATTTTTTCTTTGATGGTTAATGGTGTTATTAGTATTTCCTTTCCTTGGGATGCTAGGAGCTATCATTGTTTTCAGGTTCCTGGTTTTCCTGTAGATGAATTTTGGTTGTGCAATCAGCTTTTCCCCAATCACGTTGTCCTCTTTGAGTATCGCCCAATGTTTCTTGATAATCCTTTCCAGGATGAATCTATTCTCACAATATTCGGAAATCATAGGAACGTCAATTGTTCTGTCATTCCAGATCTTTTTTGGTTTGTTTTTGTAACGCAGGAGGTTCTCTCTATTTATCTTACTGACTTCTTCGATTTTTTCATCCAGGGACTCTTTATCATACCCTCTTTCCAAGAAACGCTGTTTCAATATATCTGCCTGTGTGGTCCATTTTTCGGTTGTAGAGCAGTTTTTCCTCACCCTCAAGAATTGACCCTTGGGTATGTTTGACCTCCAGGTGGAATGATGGCAGCTCGTGTTATAAAGATATCGTCTATATATCTTGAATACAGGACCACACCTGCGCCAGCTGGACATGAGTCCCAAAAGATGTTTTCCCATGCGCCCATGTAAAGGTTGGCGTAGCTTGGCGCGAACCTGGTCCCCATTGCTGTCCCGCATAATTGTTTATAGAACTGGTTGTTGTTACAGAAGTAGTTATGATTCAAGATATAATTGATACAGTCCAGTATAAATAACCTCTGTTCATCAGGTATTTCCTGATCTTTTGTTAGAAATGAGTTAACTGCCTCTATCCCTAGGTTATGTGGGATACTAGTATATAGTGACGTGACGTCACATGTGACCATTATGTAGTTGTTTTTCCAGGGTATTGTATTTAGTAGTGACAGAACTTGTGTGGAATCTCTGAGATACGATGGTAATGATACTACATATTTCTGTAATATCTTGTCCACATACTCTGATAAGTTGCTTGTCAAAGATCCTATCCCAGATATGATGGGCCTACCCGGTGGATCTTTCATGGATTTGTGGACTTTAGGTAGTTGGTAAAAGACAGGTGTTTTCGGGTGTTGTATTCTGATGTAGTTGTATTCCCTTTCGCTGAGTATTCCTTCGGTTTTCGCTTTGCCAAGGAGGGCATCTAGCTCTTTCTTAAACCTTGCAACTGGATTATTACAGAGCTTTTGGTAAGTGTTGACGTCACTTAGAATTCTCAGACATTCATCATCGTATTTAGCCTTAGTACTGTTGTTTGCTCTGGCTTCTGTTTCCTTGACCTACTGCCCCCTCTGGATCCTCTAAGGGTCTTTTTTTGCTTGTAGAACATGTTTCTTTTATGTCTGGATTTTTTCTTTTTAATGTTGATTTGTTTTTCTCTTTTTCCCTTGGTGGTAGGGGGCTCTCCCCTAAAAAAACTTTGCCTGTTTCCTGGCCGTTTTCTTGTATTGTAATGGTCCTATGTTGTTGTGGGGTATGTTTATGTTGGTCCACCCCCACATTAGGATGTTGTTGGTTACCCCTCCATTGTGAGTCTTTAGACGCATTTTCGATCTTTCCAACTTTGTTTTCTGTATCCGTTGTGCGTATTGTGGTTATGTTCTCTATGACCTGTGCGGGCATATGATCTCATATCAAACCTTAGATGGTTTATCCCTTGGTTTCTGTAATTATCCCTCACATGGGGTGGTGATCTTCTATCATCACGATAGTAATGCTGGCGTCTGTGATGATAAGTCTGCGGGCGGAAATGGCCATAATATGGCCTAATATTTCTGGGTTCGTGCTCCCAGTGTGTTTGATCTTGGTCTCTTCTATTATTGTAACGTGGTCTCCTTTCGGAGTAACCATAATTATTGTAGTCTCTGTGGTATTGCTCATCCACCTGATATGCATCATATCCATGATTTCTATTGTATGAAGAGTCTCTTGTATAGGAATAATGGCTATTGTCTGTTCTTACAGGGGAGCGGAAATGTGTTCTTCTCCTTCCGTAACTTTCATTTCCTGTTTTCGAATAGTACCCCTGTTTTTTCTTTTTTCTGTAGTTCACCTCAGTCCAGTTGTCTCGTGTGTCTTCCTCTTTCCCTTCACAATCTAGTTCTAATTTATCTTGTGGACAGTCCCCCCTCGTCTCATATGGTGGGTCAGTCTCTCATGTGTTATTCATATCTGTCGATTTCTTGGCATCCAGTTCCCTGTTTAGCTTCTTCATCTTTTTCTGGATTACATCCTCTCTCATTTTTGTGACTCGTTTTATTAGAGTGTCCCTTCTCTCAGCTATTTCCTTAGATTCAGGTTCTGTGCTGTCCAAATTGGTTAACAGTACCTCATCATCTTTAATCTCATCATCTAGTTTGGTAATTAGAGAGGATTTAAACTCAATGATCAGTTTCATTAGTTGTCTCGATGTCTCCAAAAGGATATTCATCCATTTCTCTGCAAAATTTGGGTCAGCTAGCTGAAATGAGCACTCCTTCCTAATGCTCAGGCCTTTAGGGATAATATCAAGTTCCAAACACTTGTTTAGAAATGAAATTTCAGCTTTATACTTGACTTCAGAGATAAGAAGTTTCTCTAAATTTGTAAATATGGATGGAATGTCTAATCTATCTGGGTCGTCGTGATTTTAATCTATCGGTGTAGTTATACTTAGGGTGATATCCCTTCTTAGTGTTGACAACAGATCCATAATTCTAACCAGGAATGTGACAGGCTATGGCCTATAAGGGGGAAATGTTCATGCAGTATTCTATGAATAAGAGTACCGTTGACAGCTGTTCTAATAGGTAGCGGCTCAGGACCTACTAGGAAGAAACAATCTAGAAAAGGGGAGTGGACCGAGCGCTACAGATGGGCCTTATGCTTACTAATAAAGTAGCCTCCTAGTAGGCTAACCAGATAAAGATAATTATTAAGGTGAGAGTAAGCGCTAAATAGCTTAAAAGGCTAGATACGATAACACAATTTAATAAAAAAGTATTACATAAACATTAAAATCAAAATCATACGCATGGATCCATGTCTGACTTATCTAAAAACTGTGATATACAAAGTAATTATAAAATCTCTAAGAGATGAGATATACAGTAGATCAAAACAGGACAGTCCTAAAATAGGATTCACAAGTGCGATATACTTGAGACAAACTAAAAACCGTAATGGGTAGATATAATAAAAAGTTCAGAGAAAATCAAAAATGTAAAAAATGTGTTCATAAGGCTAGCTGTGAAAGTTCGTGTGGATCCGTGGGTGTATCCTCCAACGTGACTTGCAAAACTGTGTCGTGATGTTTAGTCAATTGTGGATGATAAGAAAGGTTTAAAAAAGATGATCCAAACTCCAATTGAAATCCGTGAAAAAATAGGAAATAGCTTAAAACACACTTTAAAAGTCGGTATGAATAAAATCCAATGTGATAAAGTCAAATGTGAAAAAATGTGATAAAATGTGAAAAAATAAGAAAAAATATGAAAAAATAGGTTGAGCAATCCAAAGAGAGTGGTGTTGATCAAACACACTGGGAGCACGAACCCAGGTTCGGAAATATTAGGCCATATTATGGCCATTTCCACCCACAGACTTATCATCACAGACGCCAGCATTACTATCATGATGATAGAAGATCACCACCCCATGTGAGGAATAATTACAGAAACCAAGGGATAAACCATCTAAGGTTTGATGAGAGATCATATGCCCACACAGGTCATAGAGAACATAACCAGAATACGCACAACGGATACAGAAAACAAAGTTGGAAAGAGGACCCCCCTTACATCCAAAATGCGTCTAAAGACTCACAATGGAGGGCTAACCAACAACACCCTAATGTGGGGGTGGACCAACATAAACATACCCCACAACAACATAGGACCATTACAATACAAGAAAATGGCCAGGAAACAGGCAAAGTTTTTTTAGGGGAGAGCACCCTACCACCAAGGGAAAAAGAGAAAAACAAATCAACATTAAAAAGGAAAAAATCCAGACATAGAAGAACCATGTTCTACAAGCAAAAAAAGACCCTTAGAGGATCCAGAGGGGGCAGTAGGTCAAGGAAACAGAAGCCAGAGCAAACAACAGTACTAGGTTCCAAGAACAACGACCCTACCAGTGATGACGCTGACAAAACAACTAAAGGGCTGTTTAACCTGAGTTCCATTGTACTGACAGAAAAAGAAAAAGAGGTACTCTCATACGGACTAAGTTTTGCTCCATCCAAAAAGATGGACAAATTCCTAACCTTTATAAGCGCGAAGGAATTGGTTAGGAAATTAACCCTAAAAAGGCATTTCCTAAAATCTCCCATTGATACCAATCAAACACCTCAAATGAGCGATGTCAACGATAGGTTTACGCACACTGATCTCAAGGCAAAGTCTTCATTTTACCCTATAACCAGCAAAGGGAGCCATATCGAGACATTCGAAATGAATGTCTGCCAAGACATCAGAAACCTGAAACTATCAAAATGCAACCAAATTAGACATAATCTAACAAGACCACAATTGGAGACAATCAAATGCCTAGAAAGGAATCATAAACTAACCATCAAACCAGCCGACAAAGGCGGAGGAATTGTCATTATGGATAAGGCTAAATACGATGATGAATGTCTGAGAATTCTAAGTGACGTCAACACTTACCAAAAGCTCTGTAATAATCCAGTTGCAAGGTTTAAGAAAGAGCTAGATGTCCTCCTTGGCAAAGCGAAAACCGAAGGAATACTCAGCGAAAGGGAATACAACTACATCAGAATACCACACCCGAAAACACCTGTCTTTTACCAACTACCTAAAGTCCACAAATCCATGAAAGATCCACCGGGTAGGCCCATCATATCTGGGATAGGATCTTTGACAAGCAACTTATCAGAGTATGTGGACAAGATATTACAGAAATATGTAGTATCATTACCATCGTATCTCAGAGATTCCACACAAGTTCTGTCACTACTAAATACAATACCCTGGAAAAACAACTACATAATGGTCACATGTGACGTCACGTCACTATATACTAGTATCCCACATAACCTAGGGATAGAGGCAGTTAACTCATTTCTAACAAAAGATCAGGAAATACCTGATGAACAGAGGTTATTTATACTGGACTGTATCAATTATATCTTGAATCATAACTACTTCTGTAACAACAACCAGTTCTATAAACAATTATGCGGGACAGCAATGGGGACCAGGTTCGCGCCAAGCTACGCCAACCTTTACATGGGCGCATGGGAAAACATCTTTTGGGACTCATGTCCAGCTGGCGCGGACCTGGTCCTGTATTCAAGATATATAGACGATATCTTTATAATTTGGAGTGGTTCATTGGAAGATCTGCTACACACCATTAGCGTAATGAACCACAATGAGAAAAACCTTAAGTTCACATACCAATACAGCCAAGAGAAACTGGACTTCCTGGATCTAAGAATTGAAGTAAAGAATGGGAAGCTCAAGACGTCAACCTTCTTCAAGAAGGTTGACTGTAATAACTATATTCATAACACGAGCTGCCATCATCCCACCTGGAAGTCAAACATACCCAAGGGCCAATTCTTGAGGGTGAGGAAAAACTGCTCTACAACCGAGAAATGGACCACACAGGCAGATATATTGAAACAGCGTTTCTTGGAAAGAGGGTATGATAAAGAGTCCCTGGATGAAAAAATCAAAGAAGTCAGTAAGATAAATAGAGAGAACCTCCTGCGTTACAAAAACAAACCAAAAAAGATCTGGAACGACTGAACAATTGAAGTTCCTATGATTTCCGAATATTGTGAGAATAGATTCATCCTGGAAAGGATTATCAAGAAACATTGGGTGATACTCAAAGAGGACGACGTGATTGGGGAAAAGCTGATTGCACAACCAAAATTCATCTACAGGAAAACCAGGAACCTGAAAACGATGATAGCTCCTAGCATCTCAAGGAAAGGAAATACTAATAACACCATTAACCATCAAAGAAAAAATATTAAAGGTTTCTACCCATGTCCAAGCTGTAAAGCATGTAAGAACGGACGAAAAACAGACACCTTTTCATCCTTTCATAAGAACGAGAAACATAGGATCAAAGAGTTGATCAGATGTAGCGATAAAAATGTCATCTATTGAGTCTCCTGCTCCTGCGGGTTGCAATATGTAGCGCAGACATCAAGAGCCCTTAAAGATTGGATTAGGGAACACATCCTTTGTATTGAGAAAGGTAAAACAGATACCCCACTTTATAAACATTTTGCAACTACCCATAAGGGAAATCTAAAAGACTTCAGTTACTTTGGGATACAAAAAGTAAAAAATAACTGGCGGCGGGGGGGGGGGGGGGGGGGGAACCACGAGCAGAAACTATTATTTAATGAGTCAAGATGGATTTTCATGATGGACTGTCTCTACCCGATAGGTTTAAATCATAAGGAAGACCTTGCACACTTGCTCTCTATGAAATAACATCCAAAAAGAGCCCTTTCATATGATCAAACTGAGACTATGATTCCAACACAAGTCTGCTGAGGTGGTCACCCTAACCACGATTTCCTCGTTTCAGAATAGAAAACATCCCGGTAAAATATATACCGTGTAGACCTTGTAAAGGGTAAATGAACACATTAGACCCTGTAACGGGAAAATGAACACATTAAAGTCATCAATCTAAGTGGTAGTAACGACTGTTAAACATCTACCTTTTCTATCTCTAAATAAATCAAGGATGAGATAAGGAGCTAGACAGAATAGAATACCTGTCCTGTGGTGTAAAATTAGGATGTTCATTTATATAATATAGAAATATGCAATAACACTAGAGATAAGGGTTTAGTACTAGGTAGAGGACTATTGTAATATAGAGATACACTAGTATAAACTTAAAGAGCACAAGAAAGTATACGAGTACAAGCACACTATTCCATAAACCCACATCTGACAACAGATCCATACATCGGAATGACAGACCACAAAGACTGACTGTAAGTCAAATTTTGTAGTACTAATAAATTTTGCAGTACTGACAAAATTAACTCATTCAGCTTTGTGAAGCAGAACACATTCAGTACAACGACTTATGAAACATCGAACAAGAATTATTTTGAATAAAACAAGCACTAAATTCCCCCACGGAAGAAACTCTTCATGTATAATTGGATCTATGAAGTATAGCCTAATGAAGGACTAACAAGAAATTTTAATGGATCACCTCTAATGTAGGATGTAAGAATCTTCACATTATGTCTGCCCTGATACAAAACATTAGTCACCTTTATTAATAGACCCACACCCTACCCTATACAAGTATAAATACAAGTATACACCCGAAGAAGCGTCCATCCCTAGGAAGATACCTAGCTTCCTAGAAAAGATCATAGCTTACATTCTCTTTAAAGTGCAGCAGGAAGGACCAAGACTTTCTCAGTAAACTCACAGCCCATAGCCCTGTTTGTAACGGATAGAGACTAGTTTTGGTGAACTTTATATAATGCGTATTAGGACATATGACTTATGGTCATTACACATTTTATTCTATATATATGTCATATCTTTTATTTATCATTTTTTATTACCGTTATCTCATTTTTTATTACTGTTATTTTTTTCCTCTGTTCCATTATTCTCATTTTTTAGCGCTAAGCTTATGATATACCTATCATGGTCCAACAGCCCCGTTAGAACACTCACAGGTTCCTTTTAGAAAGTAGGTAGTGAGAAATACACGAACACAAGCCTATGGTATAGGCGGCTCTGCAAACCTTTTAAAATAGTTGTATGAGGTTGAAATAGGGTTCGTTAAAAACATGGAAGGTAAACCTGGATATGTTGTAGTGGTTTTATAGGAAGTGACAGATTCGCTATTCATAACAAATAAGGTTGAACAAAATTAATTATACAATGAGGATTTATAATATATAACTCAATCGATATAGAATTTATAGTGACAAATGAGCTTATCATATACATATGAAGTGGCATATTAACTCTGGAACATCAACAGATGCACACACATAAAAGAGCTAAGGCTAAATGTAGATACATCGAGTTTCGGCAGAAACTGGCATCTACAACAAGTAAACAAATGTGGCAATCAACTACATATACCATGATTCAATGCGGAAAGGCATTACTGCACTTCCTAAAGGACTAGCATATTTTGTCTCCCAGAAGTCAGAGCGGAAGACAGTTTTGTAAACATCCGGTGACTTCCGGTTTTAGAGACCTTAACCTTAGCAATGAAGATCGCATTACAAACAAAGTAAGCATTAATTTTACAATAATAGGAATAACATAAGAAGGAAAGCCAGCCCGCAGATAGGAAGCATTTATATTATAAAGGGGGAATTACATGAAAAGCTAACATAGAAGAGTACCGCAGTGATATTGATAAAGGTCATCTATACTCATCATTTACAAAAACACAGATAATGGATAACCCGATAGATTTTGGATTTACACAAATATTAGAGGTCAAAATAGAACTTACTACAGGGAGTGCAGAATTATTAGGCAAGTTGTATTTTTGAGGATTAATTTTATTATTGAACAACAACCATGTTCTCAATGAACCCAAAAAACTCTTTAATATCAAAGCTGAATAGTTTTGGAAGTAGTTTTTAGTTTGTTTTTAGTTATAGCTATTTTAGGGGGATATCTGTGTGTGCAGGTGACTATTACTGTGCATAATTATTAGGCAACTTAACAAAAAACAAATATATACCCATTTCAATTATTTATTTTTACCAGTGAAACCAATATAACATCTCAACATTCACAAATATACATTTCTGACATTCAAAAACAAAACAAAAACAAATCAGTGACCAATATAGCCACCTTTCTTTGCAAGGACACTCAAAAGCCTGCCATCCTGATAGTCATACAGCCTACAGAAGCCTCATGGTCATGTGTCTGATCTGATAGTTATACAGCCTACAGGATCTACTGCTTACAACCCTGCTTATTACTTTTCTCTGAATTCCCACTGGTCCAGTAGTTTTGAGGTTGGCTGCTGGCAACACTAATAGTGTTGGCAATACTTTTTAAAGTGCCCTCTTTAATGTCTCTTTCAAATTTCACAAACAAACATGTATATTATCAGTTATTCACTGTCATCAGTATAGGAAGCATGAAATGCACAAGTGAGTGAAATAGATCATTCTACCCTCTCTTTAGTCTACACATTATTTCTCTGCATTGAGTTTCTGGGAGCTGAAGACCTTTTATGTTTTGAGGTCAGATCAATTTCAACAAATAGAATCTAAACACTGAGGGTCCTTTGGAGTTTTTTATACTCAGGTGACTTTGAGGAAGGTCACAGAAGCTACATATCTAGATTACGAGTTTTGCGCTATAGAGGGTGCGAAATGAACGCAACAAAAGTTGCGTTATTTCACCCTCCATAGCTCTGCCATTACAAGTTTCTGAAAAGCCTCCTTGTGTGTGCAATATGGTGTTGATAAGTTCCCTACCGCACAAAATCCAAGGGCTGAGAATACGTACTTGTGCACGCTTTCCCCATAGACATCAATGGGGAGAGAGTGTTAGAAAAAAAAACTAACACCTGAAAGGCGGAATGGTGATCTCTGTAACGCAACCCCATTGATGTCTATGGAGAAAAAAAAACACCCGAACATAAACCCCAAGTCTAAACACCCCTAATCTGCTGCCCCCAACATCGCCAACACTGAAATAAAGTTATTAACCCCTAATTTGCCACTCCCGACATCGCCAACACTATAATAAAGTTATTAACCCCTATTCCGCCGCTCCTGACATCGCCGCCACTAATAAAAGTTATTAACCCCTATTCCGCCACTCCATGATATCCCCGCCACTAATAAAAGTTATTAACCCCTATTCCGCCGCTCCCTGACATCCCCACCACTAATAAAAGTTATTAACCCCTAAACCTCTGGCCTTCCACATCACCGCCACTAAATAAATCTATTAACCCCTAAACCGCCAGCTCCCCACATAGCAAAAAATGAAATGAAACTATGAACCCCTAAACCTAACAACCCCCTAACTTTATATTAAAATTACAATATCACTATCTTAAAATAAATAAAAACTTACATGTGAAATTAAAAAACCTAAGTTTAAACTAACAATTAACCTAACATAACTATTATACTAAACTATTATATTAAAATTAAAATAACTACCAATTAAAAAAACTAAATTACACATTAAAGAAAAACCTAATACTACTTAAACAATTTAAGTCTAAAATTATGAAAAATAACAAACACTAAATTACGAAAAATAACAAACAAATCTAATAGTTATTAAGCAGTAGTCTCCTTTACAAAGAGTTCAAGGCATGGGGGGAATCCTATGGTGCATATGTAGCAACCTCCGCAAACATACACACACTCTTACACAGAAGGCTCGGGTATCAAAGTCGGTATAACAGGGGCATGTACAGTAAATAGCAAGATAACATCCGGTTAAAGTGAGTGATCTTACCAAGATGTACTCCCGGATTCTTGCTTTCCTCCTGTCGACTTCACTAGTCCGAAGCCGTTGTCCCTGGACGCTAACCAAAGATACTCTGCCACAGTCCACAGCTGTTTTGTAAAGCCTCACTTCCGGTGTGCGTTGTTACAAATGCAGATGCCTGCTAGCCCCACACGCTGGATAACTTCAAAGTGCCGAATCTCGAACCTGATAAATATTCCAATCCAGTATGTATAAAATGACCAGGTGAAACTCAAGGCACTAAAGTAGAAATGGCAAGCTTTATTGGAAGACAAGTAAAATCTTAGTAAAAAGCATAAGAACAGCAAGACAGGGTGTCTTACACGTTTCGGCTATAGATCAGCCTTACTCATAGACATATTGGTGACCCGGAACTCCAGGTTTATATAGCCTGGTGTTGAGGTCATCAACTACCTCAAGCTTTTAACAATTATTGAAAATATATCACTATTACAAGACATGGATCACAGAAACAGGAGATATAGTGGGAATATCAGAGTTACAACCTGAAGTAAAACAATCTTATAAAGATATATTATCTCCTTTCAATGTTGGATTAATCATATTGTACACTCTAGAAAAAACATAACCCCTTATCAGGACTCTCAAATTTCAGATAAAACAGTTATACAATGGTTGCAAATTTATCTGCTTTAGAAAAGACACTCTTAAAACTAGAGTGTATATTGTCTGACACTAGTATAAGTAGTTTAGTTAAACTCATGTGGCCTCCTGCATAAATTGTATTCTCCTGGTTATGGAGAGGGTGCATAAAGGATAGCTTATAACATGTTAAAACATGCTAGATTATCATATACAGACAATTACGTATATATAAGCTCTTATTTCTCATGCTGCCAATAATTGATGACATCTCCATCAATATTGAACCCATTTGGCTTTTTGGTTTTTAACTGGAAAATATCAATTCCAGTGAGAAACAGGAGAAAAAAGTAACGTTCTCAGATGAGGAAAGAGCAGACACTGACAATAGCTGAATCTAGTGGCCAATCAGAGGATGAGACACAGATAGTTAAACTTAAAACCTCAAGAACAATTAGATCTGAGCCAATTGCCACCAGAAACTCTGCTAAGAAAAAGGAGATAATACAGATGGTAACATCCAATGAACAGCGAAATGCAGAGTTTCTGAGTGACAATGACACTGACCAAAGACCATCAGTCCCACTTGCCAACCCCTCAGACAGGCAGGGTGGACAGCAGGGTTTTCAGAGCGCCTTCAGAACAACAGAAGGAGGAGGCGGCATAGCAGAGGAATAAGAGGCAGATGGAGAGCAAGAAGAGGCAGAGGCAGATGGAATACACGCTTTAAACATTATAAATCTATCTACAATAACACTTACAGAGTCTGAAACATGTTCTGAGTTTGGGTTTGGGCTACGTTCCAAAGAATAATTTCAACTTGTTTGATACTATAGTTGATGTAAATAAAATAAGAGATCTCACTTTAAAAAAATTATTTTGGAACAGAGCCACACACAATGAGAACATAGTGAATATTGACCCTGTAATGACTATTAATCCTGTCATTGAATTAACCAATCCTAGTGTCAGTCAAGAGATCTTGAATTTAGTTAATTTTCAGGACACATGTGAATATATTAACTTGCAGGATCTTTATATGGAGGCACAAATAGATACACACAGTCTAAAAACATTGCATGGTGGTTTCAAGCCCAGGTATGTGTTCTATCCTATTAAAGAGAGGGGCCCCTTTTTGGAAACTTTTCACAAAAGGATTGAGGAAGATCTCATTAGTCTGTCTTTAAACCACAAAAGAACCTATCCGAATCTCACTACTACACAGAAAGAGGCCTTAGAGAGTTTGAGGGCCAGAAATTACATCATCATTAAGGGTGGGAGTATAGTCATTGTAGATAGAATAGATTACATATCTGAGGAACACAGACAGCTCTATGATGAGAATGTTTACCAAATGTTTACCAAAAACTCAGTAGAGATCCAACAGAGCTTTTTAAAAAACAGCTTTGGGATCTGCTGGACAATGGACTGGAGGAGGGTATTCTGTATACAGATACGGTTGAGTATATATATGTGTCTCGACCTGTGATATCTGTCTTCCATAGTGAAAAAGGGGGTGTGTACAAGCGCTAAGGTAATCCCCAAGCTGTATCCAAACAGAGATCCTAACCAACCTCCAAAAAATATGCACAAGTAGTAAGAAGTGAATACAGCGCCAACAAGAGGCCAAGGGATAAATATACTCACAGAGAGATAAAAGAAGATTATTTAATGAACCATGTTAAAAAGCATCAGTAATAAAAGACTATATATAAAAAATGTAAAAAGCACATATAAATAAAATTACAAATACAGGAATATCTTACAGAAGCGGCTCAAAGGGCCAAAGCTGATAATTACAATAAAACAGAGGTAATAACAGGTGATCAGTGTGAGTGGTACACCAGAATAAGAGTGTATACTGATAAAACAGAATTAGCTTAAGTACAACTGTAGCAAGTGCATCAAGCAAAAAACTAATAAACAATAATACAAACAATAGTGTTCAAAATTAGTGTTACAAAAATAGTGTTCCAAAAAATAGAAAAATGCACTGCAGTGCAAAAAAAGGGGGTAGTAAAATAATTGTATAGATACAATCAAATAGTGAGTGAGTGCAAATGGATATAAAAATGCTAGCTACTTAATCCAGTGAGGTTAAGATATAATTAAATAAAATACACAATATGCAATAACATAAAAAATAAAATACACAATATGCAATAACATAAAAAATAAAAAATAATAAAATATAAAATATAATCCAAAAAAGTGTTCAAAAAGTTGATCAACAAATGTTAGTGAAGAACAAAAATAAGTCAATCAAAACTAAAAAATGGAAAAAATGGGTGATGAAAAGCAAGGTGAAAGTGAGGAAATTGATTCCTTCCAATGTTAGTTACTTTGACAGATCCAAATTCCTGAGTGTGGTTGCTGAAGTAGCTGAATGGATCCTAGCACCTGTCAGCTGCTCCTATGGTATCCTAAAAAGTGTCCCTGTAAAAAAAAGAAATTCACAACATAGTGTATCCAATATGAGAATGAAGTAAAGATTAAAGTAATGCTTACCAATATGTCAACGCGTTTCTGCCCTCAAAAAAGGGGCCTTTCTCAAGTAGTCTTGAGAAAGGCCCTTTTTTGAGGGCAGAAACGCGTTGACATATTGGTAAGCATTACTTTAATCTTTACTTCATTCTCATATTGGATACACTATGTTGTGAATTTCTTTTTTTTACAGGGACACTTTTTAGGATACCATAGGAGCAGCTGACAGGTGCTAGGATCCATTCAGCTACTTCAGCAACCACACTCAGGAATTTGGATCTGTCAAAGTAACTAACATTGGAAGGAATCAATTTCCTCACTTTCACCTTGCTTTTCATCACCCATTTTTTCCATTTTTTAGTTTTGATTGACTTATTTTTGTTCTTCACTAACATTTGTTGATCAACTTTTTGAACACTTTTTTGGATTATATTTTATATTTTATTATTTTTTATTTTTTATGTTATTGCATATTGTGTATTTTATTTAATTATATCTTAACCTCACTGGATTAAGTAGCTAGCATTTTTATATCCATTTGCACTCACTCACTATTTGATTGTATCTATACAATTATTTTGCTACCCCCTTTTTTTGCACTGCAGTGCATTTTTCTATTTTTTGGAACACTATTTTTGTAACACTAATTTTGAACACTATTGTTTGTATTATTGTTTATTAGTTTTTTGCTTGATGCACTTGCTACAGTTGTACTTAAGCTAATTCTGTTTTATCAGTATACACTCTTATTCTGGTGTACCACTCACACTGATCACCTGTTATTACCTCTGTTTTATTGTAATTATCAGCTTTGGCCCTTTGAGCCGCTTCTGTAAGATATTCCTGTATTTGTAATTTTATTTATATGTGCTTTTTACATTTTTTATATATAGTCTTTTATTACTGATGCTTTTTAACATGGTTCATTAAATAATCTTCTTTTATATCTGTCTTCCATCACCTGCCAAAAGTACACAAATCTTTGGAGGCGGTGAAAGGGACACCGATAGTCTCGGGTATTGGCTCCCTTTTTGAGCGACTATCCAGCTGGGTTGAGTCTCTCCTCCAGCCCCTTGTCCTGCAGCTCCCGTCCTATCTAAAGGACACAAAACACCTACTGAACTGTTTAGCACAGGTTGAGTGGGATCGGAGCTGTTCATGGCTCACCATAGATGTGGTGTGTCTCTATTCAGCAATACCCCATCAATATGGCCTACAGGTGGTCAAATTTTTTCTAAACCATCAGAGTAATTATGATGCCCCACTAAAAGCATACATTATAAAGGTATTGGACTTCTTCCTGAGTCATAATTTAAATTTGAGGGTGAATTCTTTCTGAAGAGACGTGGGACCGCCATGGGAGCGAAGTTTGCCCCATAATATGCTAATATTTTTATGGCATGGTGGGAGTGGTCCCACATCTATGCAGACAGTAACCCCTATAGAAATTATATCAAAATATACAAGATGTATATTGACAATCTTTTGATCGTCTGGTCAGGCACAAGACAACAAATGCGGGATTTTGTCCAATACATTAACCAAAACACTCTAAATTTACAGTTTACTTCCCAACATGAGATTGAGCAGGTTCCTTATTTGGACCTTATTCTTAGAGGTAATATAAAACTAGGTAAAGTAACTACTTCTTTTTTCGGAAACCTATAATGTCCAATGCGTTGCTTCATGCACGCAGTAATCATCCTAAACATACTGGTTTTGGAATGGCAAAGGGGCAATTCATGCGCATAAAATGAAACTGTACAAATGAAGTGGATTTCACCTAAGAAAGTGAGGTTCTAAAAATACAGCTGGCCGAGAGAGGCTATTCGGGGAAAACCATTAACAGGGCTCTTCTAGAAGTAACACGCATGAATAGAAATCTTATGCTTACTCAAAACACAAACAAACATTGCAAAAATACATTTAATAAGTTCAAACCACTCTTCATCACAACATACAGCTCTCAATTCAAACAAGTTTGCGACATTATTACTAAACATCTTCCTATTCTGACAGCAGAGGACAGCCTCAATGAATATGTCAGTAAAGGCTGCAATTTTGTAGCAAGAAGAGGGTGCACTTTGGGTAACATGTTGTCACCTAGTATGCTTAGTAAACCAGAAGTAAACACTAGTAGCTGGTTAAGTACCAAAGGTCATTACAAGTGTAATTTCACCAAATGCATTGCCTGTGGTCGCTCGAGGGTTACCAAACATTTTCAGTCAAAGGTGACCCAAAGAGTGTATAACCTAGCAAGTTGCACAAATTGTCGGACTTCAAATGTAATTTATTTGGTGAACTATACCCTGTGTAATAAACAATATGTGGGATGTTCCACTAGAGAGGTACGAGTTCGTATAAGGGAGCATCTTAATAAAATTGATAATGATACAGAGGTATCTGACCTAGCGAGACATTTTATCAATAATCATGGGAAAAATGTTAATAGCTTTTCTTGGCAAATCATAGAACAGATTAAAACCCCGGAAAGAGGGGGTGATATAGTGAGCAAGCTCTTATACCAAGAGACTTTCTGGATTTTCCAGTTAAAAACCAGAAAGCCAAATGGGCTCAATATTGATGGAGATGTCATCAATTATTGGCAGCGTGAGAAATAAGAGCTTATATATACGTAATTGTCTGTATATGATAATCTAGCATGTTTTAACATGTTATAAGCTATCCTTTATGCACCCTCTCCATAACCAGGAGAATACAATGTATGCAGGAGGCCATATGAGTTTAACTAAACTACTTATACTAGTGTCAGACAATATACACTCTAATTTTAAGAGTGTCATTTCTAGAGCAGATAAATGTGCAACCATTGTATAACTCTGTTTAATCTAAAATTTGAGGGTTCTGATAAGGGGTTATGTTTTTTTCTAGAGTGTACAATATGATTAATCCAGCATTGAAAGGAGATAATATATCTTTATAAGATTGTTTTACTTCAGGTTGTAACTCTGATATTCCCACTATATCTCCTGTTTCTGTGATCCATGTCCTGTAATAGTGATATATATTTTCAATAATTGTTAACAGCTTGAGCTAGTTGATGACCTCAACACCAGGCTATATAAACCTGGAGTTCTGCGTCACCAATATGTCTTAGTAAGGCTGATCTATAGCTGAAACACGTAAGACACCCTGTCTTGCTGTTCTTATGCTTTTTACTAAGATTTTACTTGTCTTCCAATAAAGCTTGCCATTTCTACTTTAGTGCCTTGAGTTTCACCTGGTCGTTTTGTACATACCTAATCTAATAGCCCTATAAAACTAAAAAAGCCCCCCCCCCAAATTAAAACACCCCCTAGCCTTCAATAAACTACCAATAGCCCTTAAAAGGGCCTTTTGTAGGGCATTGCACTAAAGAAATCAGCTATTTTACTTTGAAAATAAATACAAAGACCCCCCAACAGTAATGTATAGTTTTTATATATAAACCATGCATACAAATATCTTTGCTTCATGAGCTGTAAGTCTCTTTGTACGTTTTAGTTATTTCCATGAGATTCCTAATAATAATAATAATTATTATTATAATTTATTTGTATAGCACAACAAAAATCTGTAATGTTGGGTGCAGAGATAGGGGTATACAATGACAAGGAATTGTAATAAGATACATAAACATAACAGACTTAACAAATCTAGTACAGGAGGAAGAGGGCCCTGCTCCGGAGAGCTTACAGTTAACAGGTTGAGGATGCAGAGACATTAGTATGCTCACTGGCTTCTAATACAAGTGGTTAGTTGGCATTGCGCTCCTGTACAACCCAAAATACCACTGTTAAATTTAACCTTTTTTAAAACCTGAAGTAAAACACAATTATGGCTGAACATTGCTTTGCATTTAAACCATGCTCAAAAACATATATGAATTTCTTAGTAAGTTTAGTAAATTTAACTCTGAGTTCTGATTCAAGTTTCAAATTTAAAATATACTAATTCTCTCTATGTTCAGTCCTCTATGCTTTTTGGACACCTGACAAACTATTTTGCCCTTTTATATCGACATCATATAGTGACGCAGGGTCTTGGACCACTCTAGAGCCAAATAAAATGTGTTACCAAACAAGCTGTCTATACAAAATAATATACTCAGCAGAGATTTATTTGCCCTAAAACTTAAAGGAATATAAAACCCATTTTTTTTTCTTTCATGATTCAGATGGAGCAGGCAATTTTAAGCAACTTTCTAATATACTCCTATTATCAATTTTTCTTTGTTCTCTTGGCATACTTTGTTGAAGGAGCAGCAATGGACTACTGGTTGCTGACTGAACACATGAGTGAGCCAATGACAATCAGTATATATATGCAGCAACCAATCAGCAGCTAGAATCTAGGTTATTTGCTGCTCCTAAGCTTTCCTAGATAAACCATTCAGCAAATGATAACAAGAGAGGGAAGCAAAATAAATACTAGAAGTAAATTGGAAAGTTGTTTACATTTGTATTCTCTATCTGAACCATGAAAGAAACATTTTGGGTTTCATGTCACTTTAATAACAATCAGTTTTAATTGCTTACTTATCTGTACTAATTTTTAAAATTCTAAAATTTCTATTTTACAATAAGAGGTTTTTATTAGTACACAAATCCAATTTTAGGAGCCTTTTATACCAAGTGAGCAGATTTTTAACCTTGTGCTTGTCCGCCTGGCAGGGGTGGGCTTTATGATTGGACAAGGCCCCTAGCAGTACTTGACAGTGGCAGCAGCAGTACTTGACAGTGGCAGCACATAGGGGGAGAATATTATGGTAATATATTTTTTCTATTTATTTTTATTTGAGGCACATGAGATATTAAAGACAAATATGCCCACAAGCATCATTGAACAAAACTTTCAGTTATCATGAAACAGTAGAATTATTCTAGGCCTAAGTCACAAGAATCACCATCCTACATTAATCACTACAGTTGCCTTAAACATAAGCCACAACAATGACAAAGTATTTTTTGTACACACTTTTTGTTAACCATAAATGTAAAAGATTCTCTTTTAAATTGGAAAGGCCACTCTTGAACCTCATGTTACATAAGTGAACAACAGTAAATTAATCTGTAGTAAATAGGAGGTCTTTCATGGAACAAACCCCAAGTAAAGGTTTTTTAGGAAACAATTTCTAAATAACTTTTAAATGATAGTGCGTTGTCACATGTAAAAGTTAGCATTTTCAGTGCACCAGCATTTAAAATACTGCAGCTGCTCAGAGCACCAATGGGGCTTGTATCATATCAGCAATTAAATGCTACTGCACAAAGCATACTTAAATACACGTTTGAACCAGCTATAGCTTTTATAAGAAGCATTTTTGATAATACACATATATTACAAAAAAATTCTATTAAAAACTAAAATGAATCCATGTGGATTTTAATTTTGGCTGGAATGTCCCTTTAAACCACAAAAGTGTTTATGCCATGTCTTATCTGGTTATGAACGGAGGTTTTCTGTCAGTACCTTCTGAGTTTGAGGTTAACAGATTTCTTAGATTTCTCAAAAGTCTGTAGAAACCAGGCTATTCTCTCTCCCCATCACCTCAATAGCTTGTTCTGGTTTGATTACCTTACGTCCAGCCACATAGAATGACCCCGGGGAATTAACTGGGGTTAAACTGTGTGCTAGGGACGGTCTCAGAAATCTGGTTTACATCTTCACCTCAGAGTTCACTCACTGCTGCTCTATTGAAGACTTTGGAGATTAGTAAAGGAGGACTTGATATCACCAAGCAGAAACGTTGAGGGGAGACATTTTATTCTTGGACTCATGCTGTACAATTTCTCAAGTAGGCCCTGCCACATGGTACACTTATCCAATAATATATCACACACACTCACACGTATATTATGGACCATTGTATGAAAAGGTTGCAAAAAGGACATGCAAGTCAGTATTTATATGGCAAGACATTATGCAATACAAAGGACTAGATTTCAAAAGGAGTGCAAAAATATTAGTGCTATTGAGAGCTAACTAAGCTTAAAGGGACATGAAACCCCAAATTTTTCTTTCATGATTCAGACAGAGATTACAATTAAAACAACTTTCTAATTTACTTCTATTATCTAATATGTTTCATTCTCTTGGTATCATTTGTTGAAGATGCAGCTATGCACTAATGGTTTCTAACTGAACACATGGGTGAGCCAATCACAATCAATATATATATGCAGTCACCAATCAACAGCTAGAACCTAGGTTCTGTGCTGCTCCTTAGCTTGCCTAGATAAACATTTCAGCAAAGGATAACAAGAGAAGGAAGCAAATTAAATAATAGAAGTAAATTTAAAAGTTGTTTCAAATTGTATTCTCTATCTGAATCATGACATATTTTTTTCGGTTTCATGTCCCTTTAAGTTAAAGGGACATTCTACTTCAAACATGTTATTGTTTAAAAAGATAGATAATGCCTTTATTACCCATTCCCCAGTTTTTCTGGTGTAGACTGTCCCTTTAAATCAATAGAGCTCCAATTCTTGTGCTCATATGACAAGTTGAAAGTAAAAGGTTACCGCACAAGCAAAAGGCGCACTAACAACTGGAGGTCATGAGGTCATAACCTCACTAACTCTCTTTTCCCATAGACTTCTTTTATATTTATATACATTTATATTTCTATAACTATATAAATAAATATATATATATAGATATTGTATTATTTAAATATATATATTTATATATTTAAAAATAAAAAAAACATTCTTTTAAGTGAAGAACAAAGGAATTTGAAGTATTTCTATTAAAAAAGCCAAACATTTTAGCGCTGTTTTGTGTTGCGCTCAATCATTTTAAACTTGTGAAATGAGCAATTTTTAGCACAGTCTCGAAAGTCATTGAAAGTATAGGAAGTACTGAAGGGATATTGGCCAGGCTAAATATTCTCTGGTTATTGAGTTTTACCATAGACTTGTAATACCAGATTATGTGCTAATCCTAACGTTATTACCCTAATCTAGTGTTATTGATATTCACCCTCACTCTACTCAATCAATAATGCTCCACTTGTAATCTTGGAAAAAGTGTGTTAACCAAAAGTTGTTTTAGAATTTTGTTTTGTAATTTGTGCATGCCTGATGTTTGTGCTAATTAGTAGGTACACTCTGTGCATGGTGCATAAAGCTTACTTACTCATTTGCTGGGTCTTTTTTTAAAGCTACATAGTGCAACTGGTAGTATGCTAGGGCTGAACTACTCTAACATACTAGCACATGTTAGGCTATATTAAAGGGACCGTTTACTCAAAACATTTCTCCCCTTTAATTTTTTCCCAATGATCCAGTTTACCTGTTCGAGTATATTAAATGGTTTACAAGTATTTCCATCAACCTTATATTGGCATTTGAATTAGTTTATTTAGCCTGTGCTATCCCCACCCATACTGAAAGTTAACACAGCCAGTAGAAGAAATTACACTCCCAGTGGGTTATAGAAGTGATAAAGTAATAAAATGTTAATTTTCCATTGTTCTCTCCAAGTATTGGTGATTTTTTTATGTACAGATATAAGATACAGAAGCATGTATATGTACACAATGTGATAAAGTAATGAGATCTGATAATACCTACAAGCTCAACCCATTTTATAAGATTGTGGCTTCAAAACACAAAAACAGCTAAATCATATACACAAATAAGCCTTAAAAAGCAAATCTCACACATTTTATACTCTGCAGCTGGTAAAAAAAGTAATTGGAAACACATTAAGGGAAAAACAATTTTATAGTATACTGTCCCTTTAAGGGCCAGATTACAAGTGGAGCGCTAAATACTGCTTTTAAGAAAGCAATATTTGCACTCCACTGTGTAATACCAGATCACCTAAGCACAAAGAAAGGGATAAGTATCACAGCGATTGCAGCATTTGTAAATATATATGTATATACTGATATACATATATATTTATGTGTTGATATGTGTACATACACATATTAACACATAAATATATATGTGTATCAGCATATACATATATATTTACTGGGAACACACAGTTCCCATAGACCGCAATGTAAAGGCACTTTACACCTCATTAACACTCAACTCCCACCAACCTAAGACCCCAAAAACTGCCTTCTGCAGTTGTTTTTTATTTTAAAATAATGGTACTTTTATTTTTAATAAAAAACTATAATGCCCTCTTTTTTATTTTTAGGGCATTTAGGGCACTTGTAAAAAATTAACCATAGATAAAATCTCTGGTTAATTTTCTCAGCGCTAATTGCTACCGCAAGCTCGCGGTAGCAATAACCACCCACCAGCGAGATAATTTAGAGCTCGACTTATATTCAAATGCTGCAGTTGGAAAAACAACAGTGTTCACCTCAAAGGCCTTTCCCAAGACAGTTAGAGCTATGAACTTCGTTGTTTTTGACTCTGCACCAATAAAGAAGAAAATGTTTGCAATCAGACAATCTGGTAACTTTTGCAATGATATTTATAAATTCCCTCTTGCTGTATACCTGTGTATGTGTGTGTGCGATGAGTTTTGTCCCTGTATTATGAACAGTTACGTATACGGGTTAGGGGATTTTTAAACACAGCTATGTACATTACTTCTAAAAATAAAAGCTAAATGCATTTCACATGCAGCTGTCAATCAAATGTATTCTTCTATTATTAGGAGAACCAGAAAATTGTTTCAAATCACAGATTTTAGGATTATTTAGCACAAAATCATAAGGAAATGTATAGTTTGTTATGCTATAAATAATCTGATTAAAATAAGTTTAAGATGTTCTGAAAACTAAATCTGCATATTTTGCATATGGTTTCCACAATGACAAATGTGTTAACTACTAGGTTTATTAATCATTTAAAATGCTTTTTAAAAACTAAAAGTACAAAGTTGTGTAAATAAGACTATATTGAATTTATGGTGGGGGGAGCAAAAAAATAAATTCAATAAACAACCATTGAACTTTCTACAGGAAAAAAAACCCATTCAATTTTAAAAATGTCCTCTATATTGATAATATATACATTTATTTTTATAAATAGAATTTCAGTTGCTTAGAAATAGTTTCTTTTTACATTTCCAACCTAGAGACACTTAATTTATATATATATATATATATATATATATATATATATATATATATATATATATATATATATATATATATATATATATATATTTATAAAGTTAACATCATTTTGACAACATACTAACTAAAGAAAATGCTGTGAAATTAGTGCATCTGCCTATTGCTATACATACAAGCAATGATATAGTTATCAGAACTAACATTCATTTTGATACATCTCAAATTATTAGAGCTAAAGCAAACAAATAGATAAATAAAACATATACATACCTGATATCAAGATAAAAACAAGATGTGCTATATTAAAATCCATTTGCACCAACCTCTCTGGGCTCCTTAACTCATTGGCTTCAAGTCTGGAATGATAGAATTTCAGACTGTCAGAAGTCTCCCAGACTTTAGAGCTTCCGGATTGCAGCTCTCCACCTGTTCACAGTGGGACAGCTGAGCTTTCATGAGCATCTGCACAAATATTCAACAGTCGTTTCTCAAAGTGTGATCCTTATCCTCAATCTGGACCTGAATGAGAGGGTTAAGGGATGAGTAAAATGTAGTTATTTTTGCTTTAATTTGTGTTTGTTACATTAACAGTTTAATCCCAGTCTGGTACCTTTATAAGCACAGCCAATATAACTGAAAATTCCCCTTTGCACTAGTTTGACTCAAATGACCACTTAATGCAGTAGAATTTCATAATTAAAAAGTGCATAATAAAATGACAATGAAATAACACCTACTCTGAATTTAAAATAAGCAGTGGATTTTTTTCTGAAAAAAAGTTTTTTTTCTCCCATTTTCCGGTCCCCTGTCAGACATCAGCCAATCACAGACTAGTATATGTATACCATGTGAGCTTGTGGACATGCTCAGTAGGATATTGTTTCCCAGAAAGTATGTATATAAAAAGTCTGTGCAAAATTTGATAATGAAAGTAAATTGGAAAGTGTCTTATGCATGCTCTATCTGAATCATAACATTTTATTTTGACTTAAGTGTCCCTTTAAAGGGACAGGAAACCCACAGTTTGTATTTTATGAGAATAAAAGAGACAGAGCATGGGATTTTAAACAACTTTGTAATTTACTTCTATTATAAAAATGTCTTCATTCTCTTGGTATCTGTTGGACAGTAGGGATGTAAAGCTTAGGAGCCGGCACATGTCTGGAGCTTTATGTGGCAGCAGTTTTGCAAATATGTTATCCATTTGCAAAGCACTAGATGGCAGTACTATTTCCTGCCATATAGTGCTCCAGACACCTACCTAGATATCTCTTCCACAAAGAATATCATTGGAATGAAGCAAATTTGATAATAAAAGTAAATTGGAAACTTTTTTATATATATTATTAGCTCTGTCTGAATCACAAAATACAATTTTAGGTTTCATATCCTTTAAAGGGACATTGTACAGCAATTGTTTCTACATTTTGATATATTCCCAATCATCTATTTTACCCGCTGGAGTGTATTAAATTGATTTACAGAATCAATTTGGCGCTCTACAAATACCTGATAATAAAAATAATTTACTTTTATTTTGTCATTAGAAAATAGCTATTATTGCCTGTAAACAACCACCTATACTGAAAATATGAATACTTTTGTATTTGCTAAAAGAAAAAGCTATGCAAACAAGAAACAGAAGCAGACCCGTGGGGAGGGGAATGGTGACAGATACTAAAATGTTACAAAAAAAGTTACAGTCGAGCAGTTTATGGTCTTTGAGCTAAGCAAAGCGGTGGAACCTTTAATAGACTTTGGCAAGAAACTGTGAATATGGATTGAGAGTTTAATTTGTTTGGGACTCTGATGTCTATGCGGTTGTGTAATGTGATTTGATATTATTTGCATTGTATTGCAGTATAAGTATACATTCTGTTCCTTCCTTTTGTATTGCAACTGTAACAATAACTAAATGTTTTTAAAAAAGATACTAAAATGTTTATTTTCAATAACTCTCTTTAACTAGGTACAATAGCTACAGTGCCTGATGGTCAAAAACGTACAGGCATGGACAGAAATCACACACAATCTTTTGAGTTTGTTTTTTTAGACCTTATATTGTAACATATGTGTCTCTCCTTCATATCTAGAACCCTGCATAATAAGCTAAGCATCTCTCAAGCAAAAATATTTATTTATAAAGTTATTTAAGGGATCTTACAATACTGACAAGACTTTGTAGATAATCTTATCAGATCAAAAAGCTTTAGATAACCGAGCCTTATGAATTAGCCTTTTATATATAGGAAAAAGATAAGATAAGGTGGCATGTGCTTATATAGAAATAGATAACATAAGGATATTTGTTTTTCTACAAACTTAGCCTATTTAAATGGGTTCTGTTTTCACTGAGCAAAACAGCTATTTCATATACATATATAAACTCTGCAGCTGGCATAACAAGTCATTGGAAATATATACAATGTCCTTTTGAAAATAAAATTAAACAATTAAGATAGAAACAGCAACAAAAATTAGGCATGATTTGATAGCCACATCATTTTCAGGAATCTAAAAATACATTTATTGAATGTCATATCAAATTATAGCTGTGGTAATGTAATTGCATCTATTGTTATAAGGTTATTTGAAGAAACTTTATTTAAATTTCACATTAACCACAATTTATAGTGACTCTACTTCTATAACCTCAGTCAACTTGTAGAAAGCAGTAGTTGGTTGGCCTTCATAATAATCTAGTCCTATATTACAATCTTGCAAAGTTCTTTGTTGTAATTTTTATTTATGTTTTATAAATAATATTTTATCAATTATAATTTTGATTTTCATATTATCGATGCCCTAATAAATAATACAAACTGTTAAAAGCTAAAACATTTTTTTTATCATAAAGTAAAATTAATAGGAATATCTTTAGAATTTTTTACTATTATTAACTTGCTCTTATTACATTATTTTTTATTTACTTAGCTTATTATTAATATTAATTTCAGTTATAAATATACGTTGTATAATTGTGAACTGTACTATATTTACTGTATACTAAAAAATATGTTTATTTTATGTTCTCTTAAGTAACACAGATGATTAATAAAAAAAAACCCAGTATATATTGCATTTTTAATTAACATAATGAAATATGAGATACATATAGAGCCCATAATATTTTTTTGTGAGACATTAGATGATCTAATAGAAAAACATGTAATCATTGATTCTAATTCAAATCTAGATAATACAACATGTAATGTCATCATTGATGTAATTTATGAATTTGTTGTTTATGCTGTGTATAAAGGACATGCAAGCAGCAAGGTTACTGTGAAGACCCCAAAATAATGGCAACACTAAAAACTGCAGAATCACCAATCAGCAGCAGAGGAGGGACTTAAGGGGAGGGAGTGGAAGGGCCCTAAGCTACAGAAAGGGATGGGGCAGCTACACTACAGAAAAGGGGTTTTGGGGGGTTAATAAACGGTGATCGTGGGAGGGGGGGAGGTGGTGGGACCACTACACTACAAAAAAAATAAAATAAAAATAGGTGTTTATAGGTACTGGCAGACAGCTGCCAGTACCTAAGATGGCGGCAACAGTTAGAGGGGGAGGGTTAGAGAACTGTTTGAGGGGGGATCAGGGAGATTGGAGGGTTAGGGGGAACCTACACTGCAGAAAAATAAAAAATAAAAAAAAGTTTTATTTTTGTATTGGCAAACTGTCTGCCAGTACTTAAGATGGGGTGGCGAGAAAGCTGCTTGAGAGGTATCAAGGGGTAAGAAGTATCAGGTGGGAGGGTAATCTCTACACTATGGGGCCGATTTATCAAGCTCTGTATTGCTCACTGGAAACAGAAATTATGAAGCAGCGGTCTAAAGACCATTGCTCCATAACTTGTCCACTGATTCTGAGGCCGCGGACAGAAATCAACCCGATAAAATACGATCAGGTTGATTGACACCCCCTGCTAGCGGGGGGCGGCATTGCACAAGCAGTTCACAAGAACTGCTGGTGCAATTATAAATGCAGACAGCTACATAATATAATTTCCGCTCGCACATTAATAAATATACCCCTAAAGCTAAAATGAACCTTACAAGCTTCCTAAATAGAAGTGTGCTGCATAGCTGCAATTAGTGACCTTCTAATTACAGAAAAGCAATGGCAAAGTCATATATGTCTGCTATTTCTGAACAAAGGGGATCCCAGATATGCTTTTACAACCATTTGTGCCATTATTGCATAAGCTGTTTGTAAATAATTTCAATGAGAAACCTAAAGTTTTTTTTTTTTTTAAATTTGATCGCATTTGGTGGTAAAATGGTGACTATACCAAAATGGGCCTAGTTCAATACCTTGGGTTGTCTACTTAAAATATATATATATATATAGTTTTGACAGGTAAATAAAAAAAAAACAAGGGTCTATTTCTGTTTAAATTGAGTGATAACAAAAATGCTAAAAATTCTCCGGTATTTTGGGCAAGTTTTTCTCGGAAAGTCCCGGTAGTGAAGGAGTTAAAATGTGCTGGTTAGTAAAGATCTGCATCTTAATACTGGGCGCCGCCATCTTGGAATTTAAGTATTCATGTATCCAGTGACAGAGGTAGTGCACTTTTATAGATGAGTGATATTGTTTTCTTTTCTGTGAGCTAACCCAAAGTACAAGGTGCATTTCTCAAAAATTCAGCAGCATCACTGACCTGTGAAAATGCACTACTTCTGTCACAGGATGCAACAATATGTGCGTACCGAGATGGCAGTGCCCCGTATAAAAATGCAGAGGTTTACCTACTGGCTTCTGTATTGGATTTGGATTAAAACAAGTGAACGTCTTTAAAGAGAGATGCCGGCACAGGAGGAGAAACAATAGCATGATGAGTAGTAACTGTGCTACTGTAATTGTACCCAGCACTATAATGTCCCTTTAAATATTGACTATCAAAACTCACCAAGACAACATTCAGGCGATTAACATTAATCATGTCTCAGGAAAGTTCTCTAAAATGTGGTATGTACTAATGATAGTAGCTACATCGCCAGACACAAATAGCTTGAAAACTGAGGGAAATTGCGCTTAGGCAGAGTAAGTCTATCCTTGATCTTCATAATAGAGTTCATAAAATAGTTTCATCCGTCAGATCTGAACTGAGTACCATGGCAATCTTTTTGTGTTATTTTTTTCTAATACATTAGTCCTTAAGGACCAAAGAGTGAGACAAACAAATAGTGATCTGCTAAATAGCTTTATTTAGTCAATAACAGATGAATTTCAGCTGAGAAGGTATAACATTGTAGGTGATGGTCAGCGGTAAAAGAGAAGCACAGCAGCCTCTGTTATCTCCTTGCTGTTGCTCCAAGCTCTAGGTTTTCCAGAACCACCACTGTCATGGCCTGGAAAATCTCCACACTTTGTTGGATCAGGAGAAAAGCCACTTCCTCCCACACAGTGCTATAAGATGAAAGAAATGCAAATACTTTATTAATAATATCTTTATTTATTTAACTTACTTAAAAAATAATTTAAAATAAAATAGAAAATGAATTGATAAAATGTGCACAGTATTGCTCCAAAAGTCCAACTAATTTCAGTTCACTGAAGTGATTGTTTTATTCTGAATGCTTTTTCATGAGAAACGTTATATGTACTCAACACATTCAACCAAGTTTTGTTAAAATGATAAGCAGATCAAGCCAGGTGTTCTTCTTGCATTAATTTAGTTTAGGGAATTGGTAAAGGTGTTTCAGACAGAAATATATTTCTCTGTTGATTTTCTTGGTATAAAATTGCATGGTACTGATGATCTAAAGCTCTCCGCTCAGGTGAGATGATCTAAGAAGTCTTATCAGTACAAGACACCTCAAAGAATTTTAGAAAGACTAATTTTACCGTGAGAGTTGTTTATCTCACTAGGCAGATTCTTTATGAGAGACACAGACATTACAATATAAGGTCTAAAAAAATGTAAACTTTTTTTGTGATTTCTTTCCATGGCAGTGAGTTTCTGATCGTAAGGCCCCAAGAATCTATAGGTTTCTTTATACAATACATCTCATATCATTGATGGAGGGATTTCAGCCATAGCATATACTATTTTCCAAAAATCGTAGGGTTTTTTTTTTGTTTTTTTTTGCTGCAACATCATTATATACTGTATTTAGGTTAACTATTGTTATCAATCAAAGGAGCGACACATTAATTGTCATGTATACTTTGGTATTTGAAGAGTACATTTTAAAGCTTTAGTAAAATATTTTTTAATATACAATTTGCCTAAGTAAGTAACTATTAATAAGTCTGGGCATTACATGGATCCTGTGATAACTAGAGGGTCATGCATTTATAATTTCGAAGAAGAGACTATTTGTGAATGTGGAAGTATAAATTTTGTGCTGGTTTATTGTTGGTAATGTATATTGAATTATTTGACACAGTTCCTTTTATTTCTCTGAACCTGATGTCTAATCAATTAAGTATTAACTATTTTAAAATCAATTATGTTATATATAGAGAACCCTGCTACCTCTCATTAGAAAAACAAGTCCTCCTTCAAATGAAGTCTAATAATTGTGTGGATTTAATTTTGTATTTCAAAGTTAAACACTTTAATTATCTTTTTATTTGTTGTCAGGTTGACTCTATCATTTAAATGAGGAGGTTCTAAATTACTCACTGGTATCTAATGATTAAAAAATCTTCCATTCTGTAGCACAGTATCATGTGACCAATCATTTGAAAGAGGGTGTTGCAAGGGCTCAGTTATGGGATCTTTTGCCACCTATCTACATGATCAACCTCCAGATAAGATAAAAAGTAATTCACTCAACACCTTGTGATTACCCACATACAAAGGTTCTAATATACAGATCTTAGAAGTTGAGACCCAGGCTACATACTTGAGCTGAGCTAAATATTAAAAGCTTTGTTCATTTTTATTGACACCACAGTGTTTTTGGCTGTTTCTTTGCTGTGACATCGCTGGAATTTGGATTTTAATGGAGTAAGTTACTACTTGTTTATACATATATATATATATATATATATATACGTCAAGCCTATTTCCTTTGTTAGCAGAGATATCTACATATCCAAAGTGATCTTTCGGGACCTGTGCCATCTACATTTCACAAGATTAATTTGTTCAGTCATTTGGGAGAGATTGCAAGAAGGCAGTGATCCACTGTTAAGGAGAATATCAATTCTTTGTCATTTTGTAACAGATTTTTTTTGTTTTAAGATCTAACATTATCTGTACATTTCTTTTGCTACATACTTACATACTCAGGATTACAGGAAAGCACCTTCATTCCGGGGCACAACGCCACTGCAGCTTTTTTATCATTAAAAACTCGAAATTGGACATAACCAGCATCAAATTCCTCTATAGAGAAAGACATCATACACTGATCATACAGCACAGAAACATTTACATTAACGTTTTTGATTTCACCAAAAAAAATATTGAACTTTCTGGTTTCACAGACATGCATGGCCTTCAAGGGAAGAAGGGGGAAATGTCCCCCACATTGAATATTGATATACACAAAACAAAACAAAAAGCGCCCCAAACAAAATAGTGATACTGTATACTATACTGTATATGCACACACAGTGTGTGGTATAGAGATAGAATAATTCTATATTCAAAGGATATGCTGCTTTCAAAGATATAGCAGAATCACATTATCAGAGTTGCTGCCTCATGTATGTCACGCCACTGGAGACCGGATAATAGCTGAATAAAAAACAAAGAAAAAACAGGACGCAACTCCTCAAAGTGCAGTTGATCAAATAATACACATAATTTATTAACATTCACAATTAAAAACTCACAAGATACAACCCCAAACAATATGAGGTATGGTATGGGCGCTTGAGAACTATGTAGGTCTCTCACATCGATATCCCTCTAGGAATCACAGTAGCAGAGTTCCAGGACTGTAGTCGGTTTCCACAAATGTGCACACTGTGTGTGCCACGCACTTCCTGTGCTGACTGGAAGGGAAATAAAGTACAAATAAACTTTAAAGTTATAAAACCGCCAATGTTCATAAACAGCTGTACACTGACAAAGCAGCCGGCTATGTGTCACAGCTGATCATGGTGGCGTAAAGACAGTGGGCGCGGCCTTACTCGTTTTGTAGGGATTCCCCCTACTTTGTCAGAGGCTGCCCACTTCATCCACAAGCCGTCATAAATATGGCAGCAAAGGGTCGCCCCTCGTAATACTGATGTACTACTGCTGAACAGAGGGACAATGAATCACGGGACCTGAAAGCTACCATTAAGGAAATTAAAGCTGTATTGTATGACAAGTCTAAAAGTTCTTAAAAGACACACAATTTAACCGCATCAGGGTTCTTCTATATATACTATATCATCACCGCTTGTGGCACATAAAATATATTATATATATTATATTATTATGCATATTAAAAAACCAAGGGTCTCTCTAATCGAGATACACTTCTCATACTGAAATAAACATAAATCTTGCAACCTAATTGATACATATAAATATAAATGCAAATACAAATATTCATGTGGAGCAATTGATTTATCTTATTTATGCTCATTATATACTATATTAATTTATTAAAAAAAACGTTATTATAAATGTTAATACTAAAAATATATGTTTTAAAACCATTATAAAAACATAACAAAATGGATATATAGGTTAACACACATATCCTTTCTTTCTGACATATATGCAAATTACTACAAATGATATCAAATAAATAATTTATTTAGCATCTATATGTACATGTATACACATCTATAGTTAACATTTGAAAACAACAAAGATGGAACAAAATAAAATAAAACCATTATACACTTCAATCAATCATATAAGTAAAGGAAAATAAAGGGGTGGACATTGGCACCCAATACACCAAATATGGGGAAAATTGATTTATAAGAACCCAACTTAAATGAACATCCTATGACCTAATATATACATGTGAAAACTTCCACATATTATGTATTTGTTAAAAATGAAGAGGGGAAGATAAAAGGGAGGAATTTAAAAGTGTACCCCAACACTATTGAAGGACTGTTATTGACTCATACCATCCAATCATAATAATACCTTTTTAAATACAACTAAATCAAACTAATGTGAACACATATGTATGTTGAGTAGTGAAAAGGGACTTATTAATCATAAAATATATATAAAAAATAAAAATGAAGATAAAATATCACTCAAGTCAATTTATGCAAATAGAACCAGAGTTCGAACCCATCCCAACAGTTGCTAACACTCCTTGGAATATATAGTGAATTGATCTATTCTTCAATGAGAAATGCAGCCAGATCTATCTCTCGGTTCATACCTTTGGGTTCAAGGGATCCAAGGGTTCTAATCCAATATGTCTCCCTGCGTCGTAGGGCGAGAAGTCTATTACCCCCTCTTATGTCTAGTTTTACTCTTTCTATTGCCTTAACTTTAAGGCTGCAGGGGTCCTTATTATGGACCTCAGTAAAATGAGCTGAGACTCCATGGGACAGAACACCTTTTTCTATATTAACCAGTTGTTCCCGGAGGCGAGTCTTGAGGCTTCTCTTTGTCCTCCCAATATATATTTTCTCACATGAACAAGAAAGATGGTAGACTACATATGTACTCTTACAATTTATATATTCTTTGATTGGATATACTTTGTTGTCCCTAAAGGATTTAAAATGAGAATTGTCTTTATCTATGTGCTTGCAGCTTAAACAATTTTTCCTCCCACATTTAAAGAAACCAGTAGACTTATTTTGTAACCAGTTTTTTTGTTTCACACTTTCTCATAATTTACTGGGGGCCAAAAAATTTTTCAGATTTTGATTTTTCTTGAATACTACCTGTGGTCTCTCTGCTAGTACTTCTTTAAGGATAGGATCTTGCAACAAAATTGGCCAATATTTTTTAAAAATGCTCTCTATCTGTCTAGAAGCGCTATTAAATTTCGTTATGAATAGTGGTTGATTTTCAGATTTCCTATTCTTGTGTTTCTTATTTTCAGCACTTAATAATGTCCTTCTATCTAGATTTTTAGTTCAAAATGCATACATTAGAGCTAGAGATAGATCTGGCTGCATTTCTCATTGAAGAATAGATCAATTCACTATATATTCCAAGGAGTGTTAGCAACTGTTGGGATGGGTTCGAACTCTGGTTCTGTTTGCATAAATTGACTTGAGTGATATTTTATCTTCATTTTTATTTTTTATATATATTTTATGATTGATAAGTCAATTTTCACCACTCAACATACATATGTATTTACATTAGTTTGATTTAGTGGTATTTAAAAAGGTATTATTATGATTGGATGGTATGAGTCAATAACAGTCCTTCAATAGTGTTGGGGTACACATTTAAATTCCTCCCTTTTTTCTTCCCCTCTTCATTTTTAACAAATACATAATATGTGGAAGTTTTCACATGTATATATTAGGTCATAGGATGTTCATTTAAGTTGGGTTCTTATAAATCAATTTTCCCCATATTTGGTGTATTGGGTGCCAATGTCCACCCCTTTAT
This sequence comes from Bombina bombina, assembly GCF_027579735.1. NCBI lineage: Eukaryota > Metazoa > Chordata > Amphibia > Anura > Bombinatoridae > Bombina > Bombina bombina. The sequence continues at coordinate 461,538,970 of NC_069499.1, forward strand.
TTTCCTTTACTTATATGATTGATTGAAGTGTATAATGGTTTTATTTTATTCCATCTTTGTTGTTTTCAAATGTTAACTATAGATGTGTATACATGTACATATAGATGCTAAATAAATTATTTTTGATATCATTTGTAGTAATTTGTATATATGTCAGAAAGAAAGGATATGTGTGTTAACCTATATATCCATTTTGTTATGTTTTTATAATGGTTTTAAAACATATATTTTTAGTATTAACATTTTTAATAACGTTTTTTTAAATAAATTAATATAGTATATAATGAGCATAAATAAGATAAATCAATTGCTCCACATGAATATTTGTTTTTGCCTTTATATTTATATGTATCAATTAGGTTGCAAGATTTATGTTTATTTCAGTATGAGAAGTGTATCTCAATTAGAGAGTCCCTTGGTTCTTTAATATGCATATTAATATATTTTATGTGCCACAAGGGGTGATGATGTAGTATATGTAGAAGAACCCTGATGCGGTTAAATTGTGTGTCTTTTAAGAACTTTTAGACTTGTCATGCAATACAGCTTTAATTTACTTAATGGTAGCTTTCAGGTCCCGTGATTCATTGTCCCTCTGTTCAGCAGTAGTACATCAGTATTACGAGGGGCGGCCCTTTGCTGCCATATTTAAGACGGCTTGTGGATGAAGTGGGCAGCCTCTGATGAAGTAGGGGGAATCCCTACGAAATGCGTAAGGCCACGCCCACCGTCTTTACGCCACCACGATTAGCTGTTACACATAGCTGGCTTCTTTGTCAGTGTACAGCTGTTTATGAACGTTGGCGGTTTTATAACTTTAAAGTTTATTTGTACTTTATTTGTACTTTATCTGTACTTTATTAGCATTTGGATGTTTGGGCTACCTGAGAAACCGGGAACTCTGCTACTCTGATTCCTAAAGAGATATCGATGTGAGAGACCTACATAGTTCTCAAGTGCCCATATCATACCCCATATTGTTTGGGGTTGTATCTTGTGAGTTTTTAATTGTGAATGTTAATAAATGATGTGTATTATTTGATCAACTGCACTTAGAGGAGTTGCGCCCTGTTTTTTCTTTGTTTTTTATTCACTTTGAATATTGGCTCTTTATTTCCAAGCACAAGTATCCACTTCAGTCACTTTGATGATGCCAGTGAGCCACCTATTGTAAAATGATGTGCGGTGTGTATGTAAAACAAACATCTTAACTTGCCGGAAACGTAAGTTAAGAAGCAGCGGTCATAAGACTGCTGCTCCTTAACTCATCCGCCACCTTTGAGGTGGCAGACTGCAATCATCCTGATCAGATACGATCGGGATGATTGACACCCCCTGCTAGCAGCTGATTGGCTGTTAATGTGCAGGGGACAGCATTGCACAAGCATTTCACCATAAATGCTTGTGGAATGTTAAATGAGAACAGCGTATGCTGTTGGCATTTAGTGATGCAGAGCGGACATTATTCGCTATAGCGAATCATGTCCGTCCGGGGAATGATAAATCTACCCCTTAATGTTATTTTCACCCTTGATCATATATCCTAAATACCACCATTTTGTTGAAAATCATCTATTTTCTATCTTGGTTTATTAACCAGTCAGTATCATGTCTCTAGAAGATATGGAACAGTATATCTGTTTAAATTTCTTATCTACATCTTTGCATTGAGGTAAAACTGCAACTGATGTATTTTCAAAAACATTTTAGAAAATGATATATTAAATTTGAATTCATTATAAATTTAAATTTATATAATTACACCCATTCTTTGCCGTGATAAGCCCTTTTACCTATGAGATTAAAAATTCCATGTGTGTAATTAGAATACAATGTACAGAATTGTTATTTATTTATAAATCTCCTTTGGATCTGGACATTGCATTAGTAGATTTAGAAAGTTTTCCATACAGCTTATTTATATTTCAGCAAAAAAATATGAGGGTTGAAATGAAGGCCAAAGTCTGACAAATTTATCATTCTCAATCAGTCACAAATCTTTTAAAATATCTAAGGATTTCAGCACTTTAAATTGTCACAATGGAGTATTATTGCAAAGGACCCTGGCTATATGCTTCTAAAGCTCAAGACTGTGACTTAAATCAAACATAAAAACATAACTAGATTTCACTGGAACCATGATTATTGCACTGGATGGGGGTCACATTGAGTACGAAATGTTTTTAGTGGTAGCCATGTGGGTGGAAGAGTCTCTGGATGGGTCTTCACTGGTTGGATAAGGCTGTTTTTTTGTTAGGTCTCCATATGTGTGGAGTAATCTAGTACGCAGTGATGTATAGACACACCCACACCTAGGCAAGATATTCAGTTTTTTTCATTTTATGCTTATATTTAGCTTTGTAGTATTTTCCAATGTATAACAATCTGATGTAGCATAAAGTATCACTGTATATGTTGTCACAGTAATACTACCAGTTGTAATTGATGATAAAGATAAGTCTACTTCTAGCTACCTTTTCCTGTTGTTGGGCAAAGCTGCTATTGTTATTATCACTTGCACATCAACTGATGAAAATGAAACTTGGATTAAAATTTTTACATTTTGATTACATGATTCAGACTTTGTCATGTGGCAGATTGAAATGTAAAGATGTAATCCTTTTCTGCACATAAATACACACACTTACTTCTGCCAAATGGTGAGTAGTAATTGGCTGCCTTCTTGATATCTCCAAAATCATACACAACAGGTACAGCAGGTCCATTGTTTTTAGGGCAAGATCCAGCATTAAACGCCACTGGGTATTTCTTAAAGAAGATCATACAGTTTTATTGTGTGAGGTAACAGTAACTAGTAATAACATTGTACATAAAGCGTTAGAATGAACATAAGATATCTACATTTTGTTTTATATTTTCATAGAACAAAAATTAAACCAGAATAATATGTTAAACATTATATGCAGTGAAATAAATACATGTAAAACATACACAAACCATTTATTTATTGGTGATGATTACCATATACAGCTGGAAGAGGTTTCCACCCATGGCAGTAAAGAATCCATTCTCTGTGCGATATCTTAGAAGAGAAGAATTTTTCCACAGAAACAGTGGAGTATCATTTGGAACATGCCACACGCCTAAGTTACTAGCTGAGATGTCATAATAGCCAGGATTCTGGGAAAAAAACAGGTATATGTACCGAATGTACCAAAATTACATGTAAAGATATTCTACAAAATCAGAAACATTATTATTATTATTTTTTTTTTTAAATCTCAAGTGTAATGGTTGGAGGATTTTAAAACCACAGCATAAGCAAAAATCTTATTTTTCCTATGTCAGCACCTCATAGACTTCTCCAATATATGTTACCTTGTAGTCATCACTGGTTGCGCCATCAGGTAATCCAAATGTGACAAAGTTGGCCCAATTCCTCTCACCTGCAGGATATAATTTATTATTCCCCTGCTGACTTGACCAGCGGTCACCCACAGTGCACTTCCCACGTAAGTTATTCTCATGGACACTGGCCACTAAGGTCCATCCTCCTCCATCTGTCTTCATATCACAGAAGGTTTGGTAGGAGACACCATCTTTGGTTTTCAGAGTATAAATACCATCTATAGTGAAAGCACAAGAAGAAATACAAATGTTCTGTGTAAATAAACAATACATATATCTTGTCTAAAACAATCTATCTCATACTGCTAAGACAGAAGATAAGAAAAGAGAATAACATGTAAAGATTATGGATGGGAAGATACAAAAAAAGGTTATATATAAACTTAAAAAAATAGTAAAAATGAGAAAGGGCAAATGGAAATAAATAAAGAGAGAGATATAGAGCTACAGGAGGGTGAAACAAATGTAGGGAAGAATCTATGAAAGGGACATGATTTTTTTTTTAACTATACTTCGGAAACTAATCTCTGCATTGCAAAAGATCTGCATAGAGAGTTAGTTTCAAAAGTATTTAAAAGTGTCATTTTTTTTACGAAATTTTGTATTGTATAGTCCTGCAGTCAAGGGACACATCCCTTGAAAAGAACCTTGAGTGTTGTTCATAGAAACATAAACATAGAATTTGACAATAGATGAGAACCAAAAAGGCCGATCAAGTCTACCCACATTACATGTTACTTTTCTTAGGATAGCCTTATGCATGTGCCAGGCACTTTTTAATTCCTTTACAGTCTTTGGGCAAGATTACAAATCACGCGGCAAATCAGTTGTGAAAACACTGCACGCTATGGCACTTTCACATTTGGGGTTGCGTAGATATTACAAGTTGCAAAATAACTTATTTTTAGCATGCATTAACCCGCGTAATCCAAATAGCTATATCGCGTGCCCGTTCACATATTCCCCCCTTAGAAGTAAATGGAGAAGATTGGTAGGTACAAGGTGCGCTAAGTCAAAAAATATCAAACACCTCCCTTAATAGACAATATCCCTACTAATGTCTAAAGTGCATAATCTAGAATAGAAAAAAGGTAGATATTGTAAAGGCCCATATAATGTAATACTGCTGTTTTTAGAGACGTCACGAAGATGTAGTTATTCTACTTATTGCCTCTTATTAGAGATTATATGCTCTTTAAAGTGTAATAGTACATTACCCTTAACTTCTGGCAGCGATGTACATTCACTCGTTTGCTCGGTATTTTCCTCGAGCAAGTCAGGTTGGAAAGTTTTTCCGGCGTCTGATGTCACCAAAAGACGTTCCGGTCAAACAGAGAGCTGATCCATCCGCTGCTCTTAGCCGTATAATGGAAATCCTCACAATTTATTCCCACAATGAGCCCTGCACTTAGTGCTTATGCACGCAGGGAAAAAGGAAAGATGCTTTGGGTATAGATTTATTCCTCCAAATGCAGATCCCAAGGATGGTGAATAATAAAAGTTCTTGAATAAAAAATAACCCGGGTTATATAGAAAACAGTAGATGAGGGTGTGAATATAGAAAGCAATGTGTCACAATCTTTACACTGCCACACAGTCGACGTGTTTCGCCATTCTATGGGCTTTTTCAAGAGCAGTGGAGGCAGATGTAACAGCCCCTTTTAAAGGGGTATCCTTCATTTTGATTGGTGACTGTCTCAATTGATAACTCTCTCTGGAAAAAGTGCGAACACAATACCACCTTAAGAGAGTTATCAATTGAGACAGTCACCAATCAAAATGAAGGATACCCCTTTAAAAGGGGCTTTTACATCTGCCTCCACTACTCTTGAAAAACCCGACTTGCTCGAGGAAAATACAGAGCTTATTGCCTCTTATTAGAGATTATATGCTCCTTAAAGTGTAATAGTACATTACCCTTAACTTCTGGCAGCGATGTACATTCACTCGTTTGCTCTGTATTTTCCTCGAGCAAGTCGGGTTTTTCAAGAGTAGTGGAGGCAGATGTAAAAGCCCCTTTTAAAGGGGTATCCTTCATTTTGATTGGTGACTGTCTCAATTGATAACTCTCTTAAGGTGGTATTGTGTTCGCACTTTTTCCAGAGAGAGTTATCAATTGAGACAGTCACCAATCAAAATGAAGGATACCCCTTTAAAAGGGGCTGTTACATCTGCCTCCACTGCTCTTGAAAAAGCCCATAGAACGGTGAAACGCGTCGACTGTGTGGCAGTGTAAAGATTGTGACACATTGCTTTCTATATTCACACCCTCATCTACTGTTTTCTATATAACCCGGGTTATTTTTTATTCAAGAACTTTTATTATTCACCATCCTTGGGATCTGCATTTGGAGGAATAAATCTATACCCAAAGCATCTTTCCTTTTTCCCTGCGTGCATAAGCACTAAGTGCAGGGCTCATTGTGGGAATACATTGTGAGGATTTCCATTATACGGCTAAGAGCAGCGGATGGATCAGCTCTCTCTTTGACCGGAAAAAACTTTCCAACCCGACTTGCTCGAGGAAAATACAGAGCAAACGAGTGAATGTACATCGCTGCCAGAAGTTAAGGGTAATGTACTATTACACTTTAAGGAGCATATAATCTCTAATAAGAGGCAATAAGTAGAATAACTACATCTTCGTGACATCTCTAAAAACACCAGTATTACATTATATGGGCATTTACAATATCTTCTTTGGACATATGTGACTGTGTTTTTTTCAACCTCAGCCTCAAACACTATATGACAATAGTGCACACAGAAACTTTTAACTCTCCTTTTTAACGGAGTGACTTTTTGCTACAGCTCTGTTTTATTAATTCAGAGATAATATTTCTTCCTTTATATATTTTAAGCACCATTAACAACGAGTAGCTACATTGTAACCTCATATAGATATACACATGATTTGTGATTTAAGCTTTTATATCCAAAGTGTATTTCATTCTTCTAGACCTTTTTTTGAGTAAATTGTATTATTTATTATTTTTAACCTAGCACTGTGTACAGGGAGACGTCCCTTTTAAACTGATATTTTATATAGATGATCTAGAATAATTATTTTAAAATCTTACATTCAGTGTTGATATCTTTAACTGTGAGCGCCCTCCCTTCCCCCCCCCTTTTTTCTATTCTAGATTATGCACTTTAGACATTAGTAGGGATATTGTCTATTAAGGGAGGTGTTTGATATTTTTTGACTTAGCGCACCTTATACCTACCAATCTTTTTTATAACTTATATCCCTATTTTGGTTGCTGCTTAAGGTCACACTAAGTATAGGGTAATATTACCAGTTGTTTATATCATACATCATAACAGTACACCTATGGAGGACCTTTTTGAATTTAGAGACAAAATTTATTTGGATATGGATGATGAGAATAATTTAGGCAACAATTTATTTGAAAACACTGCAAATATCTCAGACATTATGCACAATTTAGAATTAGCTATGACGAAGGAGTTAAAACAAAAAATGGAACTAGTTTTTCTAAATAGATACACGAACAAAGGCCTTATACCAAAGGGTTTACAATTGAATAAAAATTTTACTTTTACCTTAAGTCAAGAACTACAATTAGAGTGGTCTGACATCCTAAAAAAAGCATCAAATGGACTATTAGATATTCTAAAAAGATCACGTAAGGAAACATTAACTACTATTGAAAAAGAAATATTTAACCTGAAGGAACAACTTAAAGGGAACCTAAACACCATCATTTTTTCTGTGATTAACTTTTTATTAAAACCTTTTTGTATTATATTAAACATTGTTGCTTACTTTTTTTATTTTCCTAGCATCTGCTCAATTATTTTTCAGCTCCAATATTACCCCTAAACCACCGCCTACTGAATGTGGTGCTAGCCGCCATGTTGTAACGCGCGTTGTCTATATAGACTGTATGCGCACTCCCTGCTTCACTCCTTCACTTCCAAGCATGCGCATAAAAGGGAAACTCTTTGCAGCTTCTATGAAGCTCGTTCTCATTAACTTTGTGAACGAGCTTCATAGATTTAGTTGTTCAGTTGCACTGCAGCCGTTTTCACTGAATGACAGCTGTGTGAGACCGGCTTGTCAGTGCACTGTTCAGCGTGATGAGCTTGCATGCTGCTAGTTTTAATATTGCTATTGTTTACACAAAACTGTGTTTGACTCCAACAAAATGTTAAGCACATAGTCAAAGTCATCTCCAGAAAAGCAATACACTAATGGCTTGTCAATAAACATGTCCTATGAGCCCATCTGGGTCTGCACAGATGTGTATTGCTGTCTCAGAACTGACATTGACTATGTGTTTAACTCTTTTGCAAGAGGCTAACACACTTCTCTGCAAGCACTAGTGCAATAATAAAATGCCCAGCAAACTG